>NC_092632.1:19634822-19934918 GCF_039555335.1 Amphiura filiformis | reverse complement strand
AAAAGCGTTAGTTAGTTTTATTCTCCTTGTCGGCACACACAATTTGAGTTTTATTTAAGTTGCTACTACTGTGGACACGCCCCTGCATACACATGTACTGGCGACACATATGTGACATAATGATGGAGAATGTGTCGATGTTGCTAATATTGTTTTTGCAATATTGGCAAAAACAGTTTGTTTTATATTGTTTTCAGCCATTGATATTTTGCTCATAACTTGGTAACCAGATATCCGATTTTGATGGTGTGTATCAATGTAGCATTTGTAAACTGCCAGAAAATGATATAAAAAACCTCTAATTGAAAATTGCCGACATGTGACTCATTTCCCTTGATCATGTCATATATTAACTGCTTCCATGGCAGAAAAACTAAATCAGGCCAAGGATTTCACATTTCATCAAACACATTATCTCTTCTCTACAATGTCTTCTTGAATAGAATATCACAAAAATAATAAATTTATATATAGCTTTTGTCCACCAGCAAGATTGGATTTTGATTCACACAACAAAGTAAATTGCATTCAATATCCTTGTACACTGCTTCTGTTACTTTTAGCTAAATAGTATAACAGTTTGGATAGTTGCCAATATAAAAACAAATTCTAACTTTAAGTACACTGTATTGTTTGCTGCGGGCGTGAATGAAAATATATGGTTAAATGAATATAGACAGTGCAGTGGAAACTAGAGAATAGAATAGAGATAAATGATTCATGACAAACACTGCTATTTGGCTGCGGTCCAACTGACCAAAATTGGTTTAGTGATTGTATAATAGTAGGGCAAAATACGGAAATTGTATGGCCATTTTGTACCTCACTTTGAAAGTTGTATAGCAGTTCAAATTTTGAATTGTAAATTGGTAAATTGGTACTTCATAATGGCACAATACAAGCTCTGTTCTTAGGTATCACCCATGCCATGACATCCAATGGCAAACCAAATGGTACTCCATAGGTATATAAACTACAATGAATTTGTAATCCCACATGTAACACAGGTGACAAGAGAAAAATCTTGCTGTGTATATCATATATGGCTTTTCTAAAACAACAGAGGAGATTCTCTGTCGGTTACTAACCCTCCCTCCCATAGGTCAGATTTTCACAAGTAAAACACATTTTCAAAACAAGTAAGAAAATCTTCATGACTACTGAAAATTATCAACAAGAAAATTACATTGAAAAGAACTTAAGAATGGCAAGAATAAAGTCACTGAGTGGTTCTTGATAAAAGGATTGCTATCTTAGCAAAGAATATGTGTTTTGATGTGACCATCTGCATTCAGCACGTAATGCAGCTACTATCTTCTTTCCTTTTAACTAAAACCGCTCTCAGATATTGTTTATTTAGCGAATATTGAAAGGACAAACTGTATTTATGTAGAAACTGGATGCAAATTGCACTGTTATTTCTATATCAAAATTCAATGGTCAGATAACAAAGGCTTTTGTGAATATTTATTTCCTCTGAAGCAATATTTCATCTTATGCTATAGGAAAGATGAGATGAAAAGCTTTTATTAAAGATGTAAAGAATACCGACGCTGATTTTACCTTGGCACAGTTTCTGCTAACTTTATTATCTGTTATACGACATTGTGAAAACTGGAAACATTTCTACAAAAAGTATACAGTTTCCTTTCTTTCTTGACAGTGTCCTGTTCTATTTATGCACCTCTTTCTAATTTGCTATTGTTGTGATTTTGTTTCTTTCTGTCTTAGGGTAGAGAAGAGATATTTTTTCTCTTCCCAGAATCCTTTGCAACATGATGCATCACCTCATTACATCAAATGATACTATTACTTTGTACAGGTTCATCATCTAATTGTCTCCAGAAATTTATTAGATTTCATTCTGATGTGGGTTTGATGTCATTTTTTTAAAGCAACAAAATAATGCGAGATTTGGGCAGGAGGCCCTGAACTTCAATCAAAATCCACTGATTTGTGCATGATTGTAAAGTACTATGAACTAAAAATGGGCTATTCCAGTTTAAATCCAAACTCCCTATGGAAGACATGACCTTAATCTCCCACACAGGGTGTGTATGTGTCCAAATAATTATGTGGCCCAATCTGACCCACTCAGGCCAAAGTTGAAAGTTTGAAAATTGAGTTACTACAATTACTAACTTGCTCAATACATACACTTTCTGATATTGAATACCCAGGTCTCTTGAATACTTGGTTGCAAAGTTATGAACCTTATGTCCATTTTCTTGTGTTTTTATTGGGTTTTTTTTCTCCTCCCTTTTTGCCTATATCTCAGTTTCATTATTGCCAACTTTTGCCTGATTGGACCTAATCTGCTCACATATGACACCCTACTTTTGAAGTTGAGGTGCAATGTCATAAGGAAATGGGAGTATAATGGTGCAATAGAATGCCTATTGTCTAAAAAACTGCATGGCAATTTTGTACTCCACTTTGAAAGTTGTATTGAATTTCACATTTTGAATTGTAAATTGGTACTTCATATAGCACAATACGGGGTCTGTTCTTAGGTATCACCCATGCCATAGCATCCAGTGGTAAACCAAATGATACTCCATAGGTATATAAACTATAATACGTTCATGGGACCTTTGGACGTCCAACCGATCGATTTGAATGTACCATTGGCCTGGAGAGGAGGCATCTTTGTAAACGATAAATCAATATGACCTTCATCAAGTGAGGATCAGCCAAGCACGAAAAGTCTCTTGTTTAGCGTAACTAGCATATTATCTTCTTTGACGTAGGCCTTATAATCATATAACACAGGCCTGCCTCATGTGTAATGTGCGGGTAGGAAAAAAATCTCTGATATTCTTCTTGATTTGATCAATATTATACTTATTTCTTTTCTTTTAATACCTTACATCATAGGCCTATAACTTGTATTAGTGAAAATATAGTCTAAAATAAAATGGGACATATATCAATTGTGTGAAGAATACTTTGTGGGAACAAGTTAGAGTTAATGCAGTATGTGCTTCTGAACATGTTCTGAATTACAAAGTATTGGTTAGTACTTGTGTGATTTTTCCAATTGGCGTTAAACATGTTTAATACACGCCTGCATTTGTAATGCCTGTTGGGGAGTAAACAAAATATTCTGTGTGCATGGCCTGAACTAAAGGTCTGTAGTGCAAATCTGTCTATTTATGCAGCGTTTAGAGATTGTGTACTCAACCGTTGCCGTCAAAAGACCTTTGATTCTGAATACTTGTCCGAGTGTTTAATGACATTGTACCATATATGCCTACTGCGGATGAGGTGGCATAGCATAATTCCCCACTGACGTGTATAGAACATCATTAACAAACTTTAGTACTTCTCGGACCTAAAGATTATAAGAGATTATACTCTTGGATGATATTGTATTCATACTTGAATCTACTAGCATCTATTGCGACGTCGCCCGAAGCTAGCCTTTCTAATATGCTTCTCGTGTGGTGTGTGTAAATAAACGAATTAGGTATGAAGCATGCACGCAAGGTTAACATTGTCACACGTCTGCGCATGTCCGTAGGTGCTAGGCCATGTATAAACTTTCATTTAACATTCCAACCAAGCACATGCACCTCAAATCTAACCTTCTACCTCTCTTCTGGCAAACATAGTCCAAGGGTCCCTTAAACGTACTATAGAATGAATTTGTAATCCCACATGTAACACAGGTGACAAGAGAAGAATCTTGCTGTGTATATCATATATGGCTTTTCTAAAACAACAGAGGAGATTCTCTGTCAGCTACTAGCCCTCCCTCCCATAGGATTTTCACAAGTAAAAACACATTTTCAAAACAAGTAAAAAGTCTTCATGACTACAGAAATTATCAACAAGAAAATTACATTGAAAAGAACTTAAGAATGGTAAGAATAAAGTCACTGAGTGGTTCTCGATAAAAGGATTGCTATCTTAGCAAAGAATATGTCTTTTGATGTGACCATCTGCAATCAGCACGTAATGCAGCTACTATCCTCTTTCCTTTTAACTAAAACCGCTCTCAGATATTGTTTATTTAGCGAATATTGAAAGGACAAACTGTATTTATGTAGAAACTGGATGCAAATTGCACTGTTATTTCTATATCAAAATTCAATGGTCAGATAACAAAGGCTTTTGTGAATATTTATTTCCTCTGAAGCAATATTTCATCTTATGCTATAGGAAAGATGAGATGAAAAGCTTTTATTAAAGATGTAAAGAATACCAACGCTGATTTTACCTTGGCACAGTTTCTGGTAACTTTATTATCTGTTATACACAATTGTGAAAACTAGAAACATTTCTACAAAAAGTATACAGTTTCCTTTCTTTCTTGACAGTGTCCTGTTCTATTTATGCACCTCTTTCTAATTTGCTATTGTTGTGATTTTGTTTCTTTTCTGTCTTAGGGAAGAGAAGAGATATCTTATTCTTCCCAGAATCCTTTGCAACATGATGCATCACCTCATTACATCAAATGATACTATTACTTTGTACAGGTTCCCTTTGTTTTCATGTTGAGATTAGACAAGCTAAACATAGTCAATCAAGAAATAAACATATTTTGCAAGATCTGGATGTGCTCTGTTCATTTAGGTACTTTCTGTCACTATCGACCCACAGTGGCGTAACTAGGGTTGGTAGCGCCCCGGGCAAGAAATAAAATTGGCGTCCCTACCCCCACCCGAGAATATCTTAGACACAGGGGTGTAGGAATGGCATATTTTGGCGACCCCTAGTGGTAGTGCCGGGGCACGTTGTCCCTCCTTGCCCCCTAGATACCCAACTGTCGACCCATGCTGTATTAGAAACAAATCAGTACAGCAAATTGAAATGGAAGAAGTGCAAAAAGGTTGCCAACCCCTGATGTAGATGCTCTAACTGCTTAGTCTCATCAGGCCTTTGACAGAGGGCTTCAGTATTCACAATTTACAATGTATACAATCATAAAATATATTGCCATTGTTTTGAATAAATAAGTCCAACTGGTGAAATTAAATCCAGAATTATGCAACCATGGGGAATGTAAACATGCCTAATCATATAGCAAAGTTTACTGCAATAAATAAAAACACTGCATACATGGAATCTAGCTTGTAGCCATTGGCATTATCTATCAAGCATTTAAACAAATACCTAGGATTGTATCTCTGCTTTTATTACAATAATAAAACAGGGTTTTATACAATATCCACCTTTTCTGACCATTTGTGTACAGTTAAGGTTTTTGACCTTTGTTGAAGTTTAAAATTGTAGGTTATGTTTTATTTAAAGGATGAAAATGAAGATTCAAATGCCCAAAGCCACGCACCTGACCACAGCACTGAAATTGGTCTGTGAAATAAAACCCGAGGATGAAGCACCCAAACCTCCTTACTGACCAAACACCTGAAATTTGTCTATGATAGAAAACCTGGGGCTGAAGTACCCAAAGCAACCATCTGGCCACAACAATGAAATTGGCAGAGGAAATTAGTCTGTGAAAGAAAACCTGTTACTGGAGTACTCAAACCTCCTACGTGGCGACAACCCTTAAATTGGTCTGTGAAAGAACCACTAGGCTGAAGCACACAAACCTCATACCTGACCACAACCCTGAAATTGGTTTGTGAAATAAAACCAAGGGCTGAAGCCCCAAAGCCAAGCACCTGGTCACACACCAGAAATTGGCCTGTGAAAAAAAACAGGGGCTGAAGCACCCAAAGCCACACACCTGGCCACACACCTTATTGGTCTGTGAAAAAAAAACCTGGCGCTGAAGCACCCAAAGCCACACACCTGGCCACACCCCTGAAATTGGTCTGTGAAAAAAACCAGGGGCTGAAGCACCCAAAGCCAACCACCTGACCACACACCTGAAGTTGGTCTGTGAAATAGAATCTGGGACCGAAACACACAAATCCACCCACCTGACTCGAGTTATATTTTGCAACTTGATTTTTTGTTTTCAATTTTTCTACTTGACCAAGTAATGAAGTAATGCCAGGTAAGAACACATTGTTATCTTGCTTCTAAATGTCACTAATATTGCAATTATATAGCTTCATTTACTATCATGCTCACAACGATAACCTTCAACAATTCTTGGAAAAGCAAAGCAATCTAGAAATTATATCAGTAGCACAATGTACAATGGGCTGTTACAGTTACAATCCATACACCCCCTATGGAAAACATGACCTTAATATCCCACACAGGGGGTGAAGATTTCATATGGAGTTACCCACTCAGGTAACCCCATTTGAAATTTACAGTCCCTTTGTGGACGATTCAGGTCATGTCTTCAATAGGGGGTGCATGGATATCAACAGGAATAGCCCAATACAAGACAATAATAACCTGAGTAATTACGCTACTTGACATGAAACTATCGTCATAGTAATAACAGAATGAAAACGAGCACCTGGAGAATCCTACAAGATGAAAAGCTGATTATCGATATTGTTATTGCTGTACTGCAATGGTCAACATTCATTGTGGACTTTGGTCGATGACGGTAAGGGACCGTTCATAAATACTTTGGTGGGGGGACTGGGCAAAGTGTGGGGGGGACACAAAAAGTTTTGAGTTGCACAAAGGGGGGGACCAAAAAGTTTTGGTTACTAAAGGAGGGGGGTCAAAAAAGTTTTAAACTAGAAAATGCCAAAAGAACAAGAGCATGCAAAAAATTTTCCCGCTACGCGCGCATATGTGCCAGTAAAGCCATTTTTTACCTCGATTATGGCCCAAAATAGTGTAAAATACGCGCGCTCATTACCAGTATCCCATCCTTTTGGGAATCTCAAAGACTTTACATGTATTCTACAATTTGCTATAAGAAAAGGGTATAATGTATGTATATCCCACTGATAATACCGGGTCAAAATGATGGAACCAGCATTTTTTTGTCTTGCCCCGAAATTTATATTTTGCACCCCTGACAAAGAAAGCTGGCTACGCCCCTGATAAACTAGTGTTTTAAGATTTAAAAGTATTTAAAATCTTGAGTATGTGCCCAGATGTTGCTCTCAATTTCCAGTGGCATAGCGACGGGGGGGAAGGTGGGGGCATGTGCCCTGGGCGCCACTCTTAGGGGGCGCCGAATTGACCAATTCAGCATAGATTCTGCGGCCCTCTAAGCGATGAAAGTCAAAATTTCGGGACAAAGTCATTTGAAAGGTCAATTTAAGACCGATATCCACTTCAATATAACCAAAATTAATTAGCGCTTATGCCCTATTTGTGCTCGCAAGACAATAATTATTTCAAGAATCGAGTGACACCTATCCTTAGCCCTGGGTGCCACAAGCCTTAGCTACGCCACTGTCAATTTCCCTTTTTTGTGTTACTGTTATTTATTTAATCATTGGTTATAAGAATGAAACATATGTATTTTCCAAAAATTAGAATGCATATAAAATTGAAATTAAACTTCATACAAGTCACAGCATGTGAAAAACACATTCAACTTTCATGTTTTTAGGAAACATACCTATATAAATAAATGTATGAACAAACATGTAGGCCTATAATTGTGACGAAGTTTGCACAAATGGAGTAGCCCCCCTCCCCCAGACTGTTTTGGCTTGGAAAGGGGGGGGGGGTCAAAAAAGTTTTGTATGTCTATAGAGGGGGGTCAAAAAAGTTTTAGGTTCTCTGGAGGGGGGGTCAAAAAAGTTTGACTCCAAAAATTTCCAAGTGCCCAGCCCCCCACCAAAGTATTTATGAACGGTCCCTAATTGAGGCCGTAGGTGCTTCTGGCTATGTTATACACATTACTCCTGTCTCAGTTCTACCAAAAAGATGTTACTACATATACTTTCATAGCATGTTAATGTCTTCTACTTTGATTTTAGTTATTTACCTTTGTACAACCTTCATTTATTGAAAGAATGTAACTAACAAAAGAAATCATGGTGAGATACTGCCTTCAACCACAGCTAGCTTTACATGATTCAATGTAATTTTTCCAAAGAATTTCCATCTGAATTTGTTTAAATCAACAGACTATACACCTAATTACAATGGACATTACATTTCATGAACTAAATTAAAAGGAAGTATCATGTGAAGTTGTGGTATTTAGATACAACCTTTAATTGCTGCCAAAATCATTTGCACTTGTCAGAATTGATATGAAATAAATGTGGATCCATTCATTCATTAGGTCACTGCACTTGTATTCTGTCAAGAGAGTTGGTAATTAGCGGAGGCAAGATAAAGGATGTCTAACGGTGCTGTAATATACACAAACCATACACTAACATACACATGCAAATGTCAGGATGAAACTAGGATGCATCTTTGTAGGGTCAAGTTACTTGACCAAGAAATCAGTAATCTCTTAAAACCAACAAGATTCATCATCTAATTGTCTCCACAAATTTATTAGATTTCATTTTGATGAGAGTTTGATGTCATTTTTTTAAAGCAATAAAATAATGCGAGATTTGGGCAGGAGGCCCTGAACTTCAGTCAAAATCAACTGATTTGTGCATGATTGTAAAGTACTATGAACTAAAATGAGCTATTCCTGTTGAAATCCAAACCCCCTATGGAAGACATGACCTTTATCTCCCACACAAGGTGTGTATGTCTCCAAAAAATTATGTGGCCCAATCTGATCCACTCAGGCCAAAGTTGAAAATTACTACACTTACTGATATTGAATACCCATACCAGGTCTCTTGAATACTTGGTTGCAAAGTTATGAACCTTTTATATGTCCATTTTCTTATGTTTTTTATTGGTTTTTTCTCCTCCTTTTTGCCTATATCTTAGTTTCATTATTGCCAACTTTAGCCTGATTGGACCCAATCTGACCACATATGACACCCTACTTTTGAAGTTGAGGCGCAATGTCATAAGGAAATGAGAGTATAATGGTGCAATAGAATGCCTATTGTCTAAAAAACTGCATGGCAATTTTGCACTCCACTTTGAAAGTTGTATTGCAGTTCAAATTTTGAATTGCAAATGAGTACTTCATATGGTACAATACGAGGTCTGTTCTTAGGTATCACCCATGCCATGGCATCCAGTGGTAAATCAAATGATACTCCATTGGTATATATACTTAAATGAAAGTGTAATCCTGATAGGAGAAGAATCTTGCTGTGTATATCATATATGGCTTTTCTAAAACAACAGAAGAGATTCTCTGTCGGTTACTAACCCTCCCTCCCATAGGTCAGATTTTCACAAGTAAAACGCATTTTCAAAACAAGTAAAAAAATCTTCATGACTACTGAAAATTATCAGCAAGAAAATTACATTGAAAAGAACTTAAGAATGGCAAGAATAAAGTCACTGAGTGGTTCTTGATAAAAGGATTGTTATGTTAGCAAAGAATATGTCTTTTGATGTGACCATCTGCAATCAGCACGTAATGCAGCTACTATCTTCTTTCCTTTTAACTAAAACCGCTCTCAGATATTGTTTATTTAGCGAATATTGAAAGGACAAACTGTATTTATGTAGAAACTGGATGCAAATTGTACTGTTATTTCTATATCAAAATTCAATGGTCAGATAACAAAGGCTTTTGTGAATATTTATTTCCTCTGAAGCAATATTTCATCTTATGCTATAGGAAAGATGAGATGAAAAGCTTTTATTAAAGATGTAAAGAATACCGATGCTGATTTTACCTTGGCACAGTTTCTGCTAACTTTATTATCTGTTACACGACATTGTGAAAACTGGAAACATTTCTACAAAAAGTATACAGTTTCCTTTCTTTCTTGACAGTGTCCTGTTCTATTTTTGTACCTCCTTCTAATTTACTATTATTGTGATTTTGTTTCTTTCTGTCTTAGGGTAGAAGAGATATCTTACTCTTCCCATAATCCTTTGCAACATGATGCATCACCTCATTACATCAAATGATACTATTACTTTGTACAAGGTTCCCTTTGTTTTCATGTTGAGATTAGACAAGCTAAACATTTCTGTTCATTTAGGTACTTTCTGTCACTATCGACCCACAGTAGCGTAACTAGGGTTGGTAGTGCCCGGGGCAAGAAAAAAATGGCGCCCCTACCCCCACCCGAGAATATCTTAGACACAGGGGGTGTAGGAATGGCATATTTTGGCGACCCCCTAGTGGTAGTGCCCGGGGCACATTGTCCCTCCTTGCCCCCTAGATACCCAACTGTCGACCCATGCTGTATTAGAAACAAATCAGTACAGCAAATTGAAATGGAAGAAGTGCAAAAAGGTTGCCAACCCCTGATGTAGATGCTCTAACTGCTTAGTCTCATCAGGCCTTTGACAGAGGGTTTCAGTATTCACAATTTACAATGTATACAATCATAAAATATATTGCCATTGTTTTGAATAAATAAGTCCAACTGGTGAAATTAAATCCAGAATGCAACCATGGGGAATGCAAACATGCCTGATCACATAGCAAAGTTTACTGCAATAAATAAAAACACTGCATACATGGGATCTAGCGTGTAGCCATTGGCAATATCTATCAAGCATTTAAACAAATACCTGGATTGTATCTCTGCTTTTGTTACAATAATAAAACAGGGTTTTATACAATATCCACCTTTTCTGACCATTTGTATACAGTTAAGGTTTTTGACCTTTGTTGAAGTTTCAAATTGTAGGTTATGTTTTATTTAAAGGATGAAAATGAAGATTCAAATGCCCAAAGCCACGCACCTGACCACAACACTGAAATTGGTCTGTGAAATAAAACCTGAGGCTATAGCACCCAAACCCCCTTTAGCTGACCAAACACCTGAAATTTGTCTAACAAAATAAACCCAGGGCTGAAATATCCAAAGCATCCACCTGGCCACAACACTGAAATTGGCCTGGAAAATTGGTCTGTGAATGAAAACCTGGGGCTGAAGTACCCAAACCTCCTACATGGCTACAACCCTGAAATTGGTCTGGGAAAGAAAACCTGGGGCTGAAGCCCCCACCTGGCCACACACCTGAAATTGGTCTGTGAAATAAAACCTGAGGCTGAAGCACCCGAACCCCTTTTAGCTGACCAAGCACCTGAAATTTGTCTATGAAAATAAACCCAGGGCTGAAATATCCAAAGCCATCCACCTGGCCACAACCCTGAAATTGGCCTGGGAAATTGGTCTGTGAAAGAAAACCTGGGACTGAAGTACCCAAACCTCATACCTGGCCACAACCCTGAAACTGGTATGTAAACCAGGGACTGAAACACCCAAACCTCATACCTGGTCACAACCCTGAAATTGTCTGTGAAAGAAAACATAGGCTGAAACACCCAAATCCACCCACCTGACTTAAAATTGTCATACTTTGCAAGTTGAATTGTTGTTTTCAATTTTTCTATTTGACCAAGTAATGAAGTAATGCCAGGTAAGGACAACAGACACATTGTTATCTTGCTTCCAAATGTTACTACTGTCTGTTCAATTAGCTTAGATTCTTGAATTTTTAAGATATTTGAAAAAATAAAAAATTGTGGCCAAAGTTATCAAAGAAAAGTGTTAGCACAGCCTTAGACCTAAAGTGATTTATACTTTTCAAATTCCAAAGTTCAAGTAAAAACCCCATTTCTTGTCAATTTTGCCTCATTTTAGGCAGTTACTTGGGTCCACCAAAAGGGTTCGTGACCTTTTTACCAATCGAGTGGGACGGTCCATTCTCAACTTAGGGCATACACCTATCTAATTTAGCAAAGCAATCAGTCCACCAACCTGTCTTGCCATTTCAATTGTTATACCGTTCCGGTTATTGGATAGGTTCTATAGTTGATGATGGTCCACCGGTTTTTGTTACACGAAATTATATAGCGCGATTACGTTTTATGAATAACATTATTCTGAGCATTATTTATTTCCTAAACAATGACATTAAAATCATGGATTTCGAAATTCAACTGGTTTACAATGTAAATTGAGTTTTGTTTAATACCATCATTCCTTCCCAAGAATATCAGCATTCGCTTGACATTTTCAGATACAGTGACTTTCCAAGAATTGTTTTCTGTAACCTGATTGTTTTAAATAATATTTTCTTGTACAAAAGTTCTTTTGTTTCCAAATGTCCTTCTCATAGTTTGTATTCAACAAACAAAACGAAATAACAAATTGAAAATAAATGTGTAGTTTTATAATAGGCCTATAGGTCTACACCTTCTCAGACCCATTTGCACAATAAATAAATAAATAAATAAATAAATAAATAAATAAATAAATAAATAAATAAATAAATAAATAAATAAATAAATAAATAAATAAATAAATAAATAAATAAATAAATAAATAAATAAATAAATAAATAAATTAATTAATTAATTAATTAAACCGTAGTTCATAAATAATAACGTAATGTTTCAACAGTAGGGTTTCAACACAATTTAGGCATACTCATGTAGGCCTACTGGCAAATAGCTATTTTGTTGGACAATACTTCCTGATGCGGATGGTCGAATAATTACCATCTCAGCGCATTATGACATTCGTCCCCATTGCTCTAAATGGATTGATTCAAAAAAGTTTATGGTACCCGACGTTCTACAGATTTTAATAAAAATATCGCGGGAAAAGACCAAAATTGAAAAGAAATGGGGTTTTAAATTGAACTTTAGAATTTGAAAAGTATATATCACGTTAGGTCTCATGCTGTGCTAACACTTTTCTTTGATGACTTTGACCACAATTTTTATTTTTTCAAATATCTTAAAAATTCAAGAATCTAAGCTAATTGAACAGACAGTAATATTGCAATTATATGACTTCATTTACTATCATGCTCACAACGATGACCTTCAACAATTCTTGGAAAAGAAAAGCAATCTAGAAATTATATCAGTAGCACAATGTACAATGGGCTGTTACAGTTACAATCCATACACCCCCTATGGAAGACATGACCTTAATCTCCCACACAGGGGGTGAAGATTTCATATGGAGTGAAAATTTCATATGGAGTGAAGATTTCATATGGATTTCATATACCCATTCAGGTAACCCCATTTGAAATTTACACTCCCTTTGTGGACGATTCAGGTCATGTCTTCAATAGGGGGTGTATGGATATCAAAAGGAATAGCCCAATACAAGACAATAATAACCTGAGTAATTACGCTACTTGACATGAAACTATCGTCATAGTAATAACAAAATGAAAACGAGCACCTGGAGAATCCTACAAGATGAAAAGCTGATTATCGATATTGTTATTGCTCTACTGCAATGGTCAACATTCATTGTGGACTTTGGTCGATGACGGTAATTGAGGCCGTAGGTGCTTCTGGCTATGTTATACACATTACTCCTGTCTCTCAGTTCTACCAAAAAGATGTTACTACATACACTTTCATATCATGTTAATGTCTTCTACTTTGATTTTGGTTATTTAATTTTGTACAACCGTCATTTATTGATGAAAGAATGTAACTAACACAAGAAATCATGGTGAGATACTGCCTTCTACCAAAGCTAGCTTTACATGATTCAATGTAATTTTTCCAAAGAAAGTATCCATCTAAATCAATAAACTTTACACCCTAATTACAATGGCCAGTACATTTCATGAACCAAATGAGAAGAAAGTATCATGTGAAGTTGTGGTATTTAGATACAACCTTTAATTGCTGCTAAAATCATGAGCACTTGTCAGAATTGATATGAAATAAATGTGGATCCATTCATTCATTAGGTCACTGCACTTGTATTCTGTCAAGAGAGTTGGTAATTAGCGGAGGCAAGATAAAGGAAGCCTAACGATGCTGTAATATACACAAACCATACACTAACATACACATACAAATGTCAGGATGAAACTAGGACGCATCTCTGTAGGGTCAAGTTACTTTACCAAGAAAACAGAAATCTCTTAAAACCAACAAGATTCATCATCTAATTGTCTCCACAAATTTATTAGATTTCATTTTGATGGGGGTTTGATGTCAATTTTTTAAAGCAATAAAATAATGCGAGATTTGGGCAGGAGCCCCTGAACTTCAATCAAAATTAAGATTTGTGCATGATTGTAAAGTACTATGAACTAATATGGGCTATTCCTGTTGAAATCCAAACCCCCTATTGAATACATGACCTTAATCTCCCACACAGGGTGTGTATGTCTCCAAATAATTATGTGGCCCAATCTGACCCACTCAGGCCAAAGTTGAAATTTTGACAATTGAGTTACTACCAATGTTACTATTCATGCTCAATACCTACACTTTCTGATATTGAACACCCAGGTCTCTTGAATACTTGGTTGCAAAGTTATGAACCATATGTCCATTTTCTTATGTTTTTATTGGATTTTTTTCTCCTCCCTTTTTGCCTATATCCCAGTTTCATTATTGCCCACTTTTGCCTGATTGGATCCAATCTGATCACATATGACACCCTGCTTTTGAAGTTGAGGTGCAATGTCATAAAGAAATGGGAGTATAATGATGCAATAGAATGCCTATCGTCTAAAAAACTGCATGGCAATTTTGTACTCCACTTTGAAAGTTGTATTGCAGTTCACATTTTGAATTGTAAATTGGTACTTCATATAGCATAATACGAGGTCTGTTCTTAGGTATCACCCATGCCATAGGCTAGCATCCAGTGGTAAACCATATGGTACTCCATAGGTATATAAACTAGAATGAATTTGTAATCCCACATGTAACACAGGTGACAAGAGAAGAATCTTGCTGTGTATATCATATATGGCTTTTCTAAAACAACAGAGGAGATTCTCTGTCAGCTACTAGCCCTCCCTCCCATAGGATTTTCACAAGTAAAAACACATTTTCAAAACAAGTAAAAAGTCTTCATGACTACAGAAATTATCAACAAGAAAATTACATTGAAAAGAACTTAAGAATGACAAGAATAAAGTCACTGAGTGGTTCTTGATAAAAAGGATTGCTATGTTAGCAAAGAATATGTCTTTTGATGTGACCATCTGCAATCAGCACGTAATGCAGCTACTATCCTCTTTCCTTTTAACTAAAACCGCTCTCAGATATTGTTTATTTAGCGAATATTGAAAGGACAAACTGTATTTATGTAGAAACTGGATGCAAATTGCACTGTTATTTCTATATCAAAATTCAATGGTCAGATAACAAAGGCTTTTGTGAATATTTATTTCCTCTGAAGCAATATTTCATCTTATGCTATAGGAAAGATGAGATGAAAAGCTTTTATTAAAGATGTAAAGAATACCGACGCTGATTTTACCTTGGCACAGTTTCTGCTAACTTTGTTATCTGTTACACGACATTGTGAAAACTGGAAATACTTCTACAAAAAGTATACAGTTTCCTTTCTTTCTTGACAGTGTCCTGTTCTATTTTTGTACCTCCTTCTAATTTACTATTATTGTGATTTTGTTTCTTTCTGTCTTAGGGTAGAAGAGATATCTTACTCTTCCCATAATCCTTTGCAACATGATGATCACCTCATTACATCAAATGATACTATTACTTTGTACAAGGTTCCCTTTATTTTCATGCTGAGAATAGACAGGCAAAACATGGTTAATCAAGAAATAAACATATTTTGCAAAATCTGGATATGTTCTGTTCATTTAGGTACTTTTTGTTACTATCGACCCTTGCAGCATTAGATAGCAAATCCGTACAGCAAATTGAAATGGAAGAAGTGCAAAAAGGTTGCCAACCCCTGATGTAGATGCTCTAACTGTTTAGTCTCATCAGGCCTTTGACAGAGGGCTTCAGTATTTACAATGTATACAATCATAAAATATATTGCCATTGTTTTGAATAAATAAGTCCAACTGGTGAAATTAAATCCAGAATGCAACCATGGGGAATGCAAACATGTCAGATCATATAGCAAAGTTTACTGCAATAAATAAAAACACTGCATGCATGGGATCTAGCTTGTAGCCATTGGCATTATCTGTCAAGCATTTAAACAAATACCTAGGATTGTATCTCTGCTTTTATTACAATAATAAAACAGGCTTTTATACAATATCCACCTTTTCTAACCATTTGTGTACAATTAAGGTTTTTGACCTTTACGGAAGTTTCAAATCATAGGTTATATTTTATTTAAAGGATGAAAATGAAGATTCAAATGCCCAAAGCCACACACCTGACCACAATACTGATATTGGTCTGTGAAATAAAACCTGAGGCTGAAGCACACACCACCTCACTGACCAAACACCTGAAATTTGTCTATGAAAGAAAACCTGGGGCTGAAGTATCCAAAGCCATCCACCTGGCCACAACAATGAAATTGGCCCGGGAAATTGGTCTGTGAAAGAAACCCTGTTACTGGAGTACCCAAACCTCCTACATGGTCACAACCCTTAAATTGGTCTGTGAAAAAAAACCAGGGGCTGAAGTCCCAGGCTGAAGTACCTAAACCTCATACCTGACCACAACCCTGAAATTGGTTTGTGAAATAAAAGCTAGGGCTGAAGCACCCAAAGCCAACCACCTGGCCACAACCCTTAAATTGGTCTGTGAAATAGAATCTGGGGTTGAAACACCCAAATCCACACACCTGACCTCAACACTTAAATTGGTCTGTGAAATAAAACCCGAGGCTGAAGCCCCAAAGCCAACCACCTGGCCACACCCCAAGGGCTGAAGCACCCAAAGCCACACCTGAAATTGGTCTGTGAAAAAAAAACCCCAGGGGCTGAAGCACCCAAAGCCACCCACCTGGCCACACACCAGAAATTTGTCTGTAAAATAAAACAAGAGGCTGAAGCACCCAAAGCCAACCACCTGACCACACACCTGAATTTGGTCTGTGAAATAGAATCTGGGACCAAAACACACATATCCCCCCACCTGACTCGAGTCATATTTTGCAAATTGATTTTTTGTTTTCAATTTTTCTACTTGACCAAGTAATGAAGTAAATCCCAGGTAAGGACACACTGTTATCTTGCTTCTAAATGTCACTAATATTGCAATTATATGACTTCATTTACTATCATGCTCACAACGATGACCTTCAAAATTCTTGGAAAAGAAAAGCAATCTAGAAATTATATCAGTAGCACAATGTACAATGGGTTATTACAGTTACAATCCATACACCCCTGTGGAAGACATGACCTTAATCTTCCACACAGGGGTGTAGATTTCAAATGGAGTTACTCATTCAGGTACCCCATTTGAAATTCACACTCCCTTTGTGGACGATTCAGGTCATGTCTTCAATAGGGGGGTGCATGAATATCAACTGGAATAGCCCAATACAAGACAATAATAACCTGAGTAATTACGCTACTTGACATGAAACTATCGTCATAGTAATAACAGAATGAAAACGAGCACCTGGAGAATCCTACAAGATGAAAAGCTGATTATCGATATTGTTATTGCTGTACTGCAATGGTCAACATTCATTGTGGACTTTGGTCGATGATGTAATTGAGGCTGTGGGTGCTTCTGGCTATGTTATACACATTACTCCTGTCGCAGTTCTACCAAAAAGATGTTACTTCATTTATTTTCATAGCATGTTAATGTCTTCTACTTTGATTTTGATTATTTACTTTTGTACAACCTTCATTTATTGATGAAAGAATGTAACTAACACAAGAAATCACGGTGAGATACTGCCTTCTACCAAAGCTAGCTTTACATAATTCAATGTAATTTTTCAAAAGAAAGTATCTATCTGAATTTGTTTAAATCAACAGACTATACACCTAATTACAATGGACATTTCATTTCATGAACCAAATTAAAAGGAAGTATCATGTTAGGTTGTGGTATTTAGATACAACCTTTAATTGCAGCCAAAATCATGAGCACTTGTCAGAATTGATATGAAATAAATGTGGATCATTCATTCATTAGGTCACTGCACTTGTATTCTGTCAAGAGAGTTGGTAATTAGCGGAGGCAAGATAAAGGATGTCTAACGATGCTGTAATATACAGCCTGTCTCAAAAAAAATTGTGCAAGTGA
This sequence comes from Amphiura filiformis, assembly GCF_039555335.1. Classification (NCBI taxonomy): domain Eukaryota; kingdom Metazoa; phylum Echinodermata; class Ophiuroidea; order Amphilepidida; family Amphiuridae; genus Amphiura; species Amphiura filiformis. The sequence goes on along the minus strand of NC_092632.1, from coordinate 19,917,040 downwards.
AAAGCGCCCTCTTTGGCAATTAGAAAATACCGCTGTGACATAATGCTTACATCAACGTCAAGGGCGCAGTCTTAGCTCTCAAATACCGTTTGTTCTGTTCAATTTGCTCTTTTTAATCTCGAGATATGTTTAGTTAACAACGAAAGGGTAAAATCACAATTGTGCCACTTTTACTAGGGAATAGGGCTGGTACATGTAAACCAATGATAGCTGATGTTGATGCGTCTAATGCACTCCCCCTTCGCATTAGACGCATCAACACCAGCGCGCGTGCATTATTTTGTCTAATTTCATTAATTTGTCTAATTTCATGAACTTGTCAAAGTTCATTAACCTATTAGTTTGCAATATTTGTTTGTCTTTTAACATGTCTTGAATGACAAATAAAAACAGTATACCATGGTAAAATCATTGACATGCAGATGTATTTAATTTTACAGCAGAATGTGCAATATTCATTTATCGTTTAATTTGTCGTAAGTGGAAAAAGGGAACCATTATACCTTTATCATGACAAAACATTAAAAACAATTATGTATTGTTGTGTAATTGATGCATTCTTTTGATTTCACGAAGGAACTCTTGATGCTATCATCACGAAGGATGCTATCATTGATTTACATGTACAGCAATCTTCCCTAGTAAAAGTGGCACAAATGTGATTTTACCCTTTCGTTGTTAAGTAAGCATATCTCAAGATTAAAACAAGCAAAATGAACAGACTAAACGGCATTTGAGAGCTAAGTCTATGCCCTTGACGTTGATGTAAGCATTATGTCACAACGGTATTTTCTAATTGTCACAGAGGGCGCTTTTCACTTGCACAATTTTTTTTGAGACAGGCTGTACACAAACCATACACTAACATACACATGGAAATGTCAGGATGAAACTAGGCTGCATCATTGTAGGGTCAAGTTACTTTACCAAGAAAACAGAAATGTCTTAAAACCAACAAGATTCATCATCTAATTGTCTCCACAAATTTATTAGATTTCATTTTGATGGGGTTTGATGTCAATTTTTAAAGCAATAAAATAATGTGAGATTTGGGCAGGAGGTCCTGAACTTCAATCAAAATTCAGATTTGTGCATGATTGGAAAGTATTATGAACTAAAATGGTATATTCAGTTGCAATCCAAACTCCCAATGGAAGACAGCCATTACTAACATGCTCAATACCTACACTTTCTGATATTGAATAGCCAGGTCTCATGAATACTTGGTTGCAAAGTTATGAACCTTTTATATTTTTTATGTTTTTATTGGGTTTTTTCTCTCTCTCTTTTGCCTATATCTCAGTTTCATTATTGCCAACTTTTTGCCTGATTGGACCCAATCTGGTCACATATGACACCCTACTTTTGAAGTTGAGGTGCAATGTCATACGGAAATGGGAGTATAATGGTGTACTCCACTTTGAAAGTTGTATTGCAGTTCACATTTTGAATTGTAAATTGGTACTTCATAAAGCACAATACGAGGTCTGTTCTTAGTTATCACCCATGCCATGGCATCCAGTGGTAAACCAAATGGTATTCTTTACATCAGTATTCATTGCTTCAGAGGAAATAAATATTCACAAAAGCCTTTGTTATCTGACCACTGAATTTTGATATAGAAATAACAGTGCAATTTGCATCAAATTTCTACGTAATGGTACTCCATAGGTATATAAACTTGAATGAATTTGTAATCCTACATGTAACACATGTGATAGGAGAAGAATCTTGCTGTGTATATCATATATGGCTTTTCTAAAACAACAGAGGAGATTCTCTGTCGGTTACTAACACTCCCTCCCATAGGTCAGAAAAAGTCTTCATGACTACTGAAAATTATCAGCAAGAAAATTACATTGAAAAGAACTTAAGAATGGCAAGAATAAAGTCACTGAGTGGTTCTTGATAAAAGGATTGCTATGTTAGCAAAGAATATGTGTTTTGATGTGACCATATGCAATCAGCACATAATGCAGCTACTATCCTCTTTCCTTTTAACTAAAACAGCTCTCAGATATTGTTTATTTAGCGAATATTGAAAGGACAAACTGTATTTATGTAGAAACTGGATGCAAATTGCACTGTTATTTCTATATCAAAATTCAATGGTCAGATAACAAAGGCTTTTGTGAATATTTATTTCCTCTGAAGCAATATTTCATCTTATGCTATAGGAAAGATGAGATGAAAAGCTTTTATTAAAGATATAAAGAATACCGACGCTGATTTTACCTTGGCACAGTTTCTGCTAACTTTATTATCTGTTATACGACATTGTGAAAACTGGAAACATTTCTACAAAAAGTATACAATTTCCTTTCTTTCTTGACAGTGTCCTGTTTTATTTATGCACCTCTTTCTAATTTGCTATTGTTGTGATTTTGTTTCTTTCTGTCTTAGGGTAGAAGAGATATCTTACTCTTCCCATAATCCTTTGCAACATGATGCATCACCTCATTACATCAAATGATACTATTACTTTGTACAGGTTCCCTTTGTTTTCATGTTGTGAATAGACATGCAGGCAAAACATGGTTAATCAAGAAATAAACATATTTTGCAAGATGTGGATGTGCTCTATTCATTTAGGTACTTTTTGTCACTATCAACCTTTGCTGCATTGTATAGCAAATCAGTACAGCAAATTGAAATGGAAGAAGTGCAAAAAGGTTGCCAACCCCTGATGTAGATGCTCTGACTGCTTAGTCTCATCAGGCCTTTGACAGAGGGCTTCAGTATTTACAATGTATACAATCATAAAATATATTGCCATTGTTTTGAATAAATAAGTCCAACTGGTGAAATTAAATCCAGAATGCAACCATGGGGAATGCAAACATGCCTGATCATATAGCAAAGTTTACTGCAATAAATAAAAACACTGCATACATGGGATCTACCTTGTAGCCATTGGCATTATCTATCAAGCATTTAAACAAATACCCAGGATTGTATCTCTGCTTTTATTACAATAATAAAACAGGCTTTTATACAATATCCACCTTTTCTGACCATTTAAGGTTTTTGACCTTTGTTGAAGTTTGAAATTGTAGGTTATATTTTATTTAAAGGATGAAAATGAAGATTCAAATGCCCAAAGCCACGCACCTGACCACAACACTGAAATTGGTCTGTGAAATAAAACCTGAGGCTATAGCACCCAAACCACCTCACTGACCAAACACCTGAAATTTGTCTATGAAAATAAACCCAGGGCTGAAATATCCAAAGCACCCACCTGGCCACAACAATGAAATTGGCCCGGGAATTGGTCTGTGAAAGAAAGCCTGTTACTGGAGTACCCAAACTTCCTACATGGCTACAACCCTGAAATTGGTCTGTGAAAGAAAAACAAGGCTGAAGCACCTAAACCTCATACCAGACCACAACCCTGAAATTGGTATGTGGAAAAAAATTAGGGCTGAAGCATCCAAACTTCCTACCTGGCCACACCCCTGAAATTGGTTTGTGAAATAAAAGCTAGGGCTGAAGTACCCAAAGACAACCACCTGGCCACAACCCTTAAATTGGTTTGTGAAATAGAATCTGGGGTTGAAACACCTAAATCCACCCACCTGACCACAACACTGACATTGGTCTGTGAAATAAAACTTGAGGCTGAAGCCCCAAAGCCAACCACCTGGCCACACACCAGAAATTGGTATGTGAAAAAAAAAAAAAAACACCCAGGGGTGAAGCACCCAAAGCCACACACCTAAACTTGGTATGTGAAAAAAAAAAAAAACCCAGGAGCTGAAGCACCCAAAGCCACCACCTGGACACACACCAGAAATTTGTCTGTAAAATTAAAAACCTAGGGCTGAAGCACCCAAAGCCAACCACCTGGCCACAACCCTGAAATTGGTCTCTTAAATAGAATCTGGGGCTGAAACACCCATATTCTCCCACCTGACATAAAAGTCATATTTTGTAAATAATTTTTAGTTTTCAATTTTCTGCTTGACCAAGTAATAACGTTTCTGAAAGCTTGTCTGGAAGAAACCAGTTTACCCATGCAGAGAAATGGTTGCTTCCGTAATGACTGTTGATGTAAGGTCATTGTGTTTTGAACCGTGATGTTATTGTTGTTATGGTTTACGAGTGCATCATACCACGTCAAATCGTAAGGCCCGTTATGGCCTAGCCATGAACCAATGGGAGTAGACCTAATGTTGATGCGGGTTTGCTTTTGGTTCATATCACATTCAGCTTTCATCAAATTCGGATCGAGAAATTTATTTTTCGATATTTCTACTTAAGCTTACTAAATTATTCATGGGCCAATTGTCAATTAACTTTCGTGCATCGTATCATTGGCATTCATTGCGTATGGCGATATCTTCTACAATAACCGGGACAAATAATTATGACAGGTTTATCCTTCAAATATTGCCGGAGATTGGGGTAATTTTTCATCATGCATCGTTCGTGATGGAGAAGGCCGCAAGAGGAAGTAGAAAAAATTAACAGAGCAAGTTACGAAGATACCAGATTTGCGACGTAATTTAATCATGTATAACTATAAACAAATCATGGATTATTGTAGCTGTATTTTCGGGGACATTCCTCGCTAAGACGGCAATTTATATGCGGGACTATGGAAATCAGATGACACAGGTAATAGCTACATGGCGCGGGAAACAAAACATTTATCAAAAATCTGATTCTGCATAAACACAAGTTGCAATCGAGGTTTTGATTTTCACACAACAATTTTTATGAATGAAATGGCATCGTCAAGGTCATTGGACATGCGGACATGCATAATGAAAATTTGAGGAAGAAAAATAATATCTTGAAATTCATGTGCAAAAATCTCTGAAAAATGCACATACTTTTGGAGGATATGGACCAGTAATAATTCAAAAATCGGCTTTATGAAATACTTTCGAGGCTGCGAAGACGGCGATTTATATGCTTGAACTCTGGCAATCAGATGAGAAAGGCAATATAGCAACGTGGCGCGGGAACTAATAAATTTTATGAATGAAATGGCATCATTAATGTCATTGGACATGCGCAGTGAAATTGGAGTTAAGAAAGTCCCGGGGAAAAAGCATTTCTTGAACTTCACACAGAAGTGCAGAAAATCTACCAATAATGCATGTACTTTTGGAAGATATGGACTAGTAATTATTAACAACTCGGCTCATATCTGAGTTTCGACGTCGGCGCGAGTACTAAGGGTACAACGAATGATATTTCGTGCTGTTGTGAACTTGTTGATATACAATGGATCATCGCCGATTGTGATTGAGGCGAGGTAAACAATCTAATCTGTGCAATGCTGTGAGATACTGATCAGTCAAAACAAATCATCAGCGCACGGAGGTTGAAGATGTATGACTTTGAAACCATGGTAACAGCGGCACCAGTACAGGGACAATGTATTCAATTCATAAAGTGGGCGTGGCATCGCAACGACGGCTATGGTACATGGTGGGGCCCAGGCGGGCGGCAATTTGTGATGCAAATACATTGTACAACTCCAGAATTGACGAGTCATTCGGTGAGAAGTTTTAATTTAATTACTATATTTAAAATAGGCAAACCTTAGTTAACACATTTGCTAGTCAGTCAAATTCGCCGACAATGTCAATGCATTTTTACATAGAAATTTAAAACAAGTGCCCGAAGAAAGAAACCTACATAAATATGTTTTCTATACTTCACTTGACCCAAATATATGATTTTTTATGGTGATAAGTCACCCGCACATGGAATTTTAGAGGGATTTGGATAGCATTTCCATCATAATGAGACTAAGATCTAGAAACACCCCGAAATGCCGTTTTGGGGAATTTTGCTAGCTGAAACTTTTGATGATTTCAAGTCAATCTTTGACAAGATGTAACTTTGTAAAAAATGGTTTTCAGTTTTGGCTTTGTTTACTCTTGGGCTTTAATTTGATATACAAAATGATGCAGTTTGATGGCAAATTTAAATTCACCTAGCATAATGCAGGGAGGATTGGGTTAAATAAATAAATAAATAAATTAGTTAATAAAATAAAATTTAGAATAGAATTTCATTGCTTTATAAGTTAAATATCAGCAATTATTCAATTTGCATGCATTTTAGATACGGTGGATTGGTCTTTTGATGATCAACAAGCTAAAACATCTTGTTTTGCGCGGGCGCTCTGTCATAATTATACGAATTTTAAAATTAATGACGAATATACTTGGTGTCATGTTATCGGGTCAGGGATATTGATATTTGATTAGATCTCATTGAAAGTAATTTCGAGTCATCGTAGTTGCAGGGAATAAATAAAGATTGGTAGTTGTTGATCATTGATGCATGTACTTTCCTCCCACGAGGCCAGTGAGTACAACAGTGGCTATTCAATGTTATTCATTTCGTATAAAACTAAATGCTTTAGATCTTTAATTTTATTTCAAACGAGTCTTTAATTAGCAAGCAGAGTCTACCTGTCGGGTGAGGTATGGCTATCAGTCAAGCCAAAGGTGCTCTTCTGGTTAGGTGTTGGTTGATCAGTAGTCATAACATTTTGTTTGCGTGGCGCTCGGACATAATTATGTCTAAGAAGTCAAAATTGATAAATATTTGGTGGCATCAGGAAAGTTGTGGCCAGGAAAGATTATTGGTATTTGATCAGATGTCAATGAAAGTAATTACGGATAAATTACTTGAAGGGGGGGGGGAGGTGTTAGTTCAAGAGGCTATTCAATGTTATTCTTTCGTATTTTCGAAAGCATAAAAAGATGACAGGATTGTCGGGTGAGGTATGGCTATCAGTCAAGCCAAAGGTGCTCTTCTGGTTAGGTGTTGGTTGATCAGTAGTCATAACATTGTGAATTATTCATAATATTGTCATTTGGATATACTTGTTTTGTTTTACAGGATCCGTTTTTTACCTTATGATAAATTAAGGCTACATTAATTAATTAATAAGTCTCTATAAATTGAGACGTAGGCCCCTATTGCCCAGGTGCAGTTGGACAATTATGAAGCAAATAAAAATTAGGGGCCTACATGTAGGCGTGCCCATAGTGAGAGTATTAATGGATACACTTTGGGTATTATACATCGGATTTACGTTTCGGTATAAATTTCTTTTATATATCTCGGGCGTTAAAGTTTCAGTGGGTACAAAAAATCTCAATTTCGATGGGGTCAAAGGACAAATATAATAATTAAGTCCTATTCCAAGTGCAAGGCACAATCATGCAGTGAAAAGAATAGGGCCATACTGTTTGCTCATTCAGTACAGTAAGGGTTTTATTGGCACAATTAGTTCTCTTCTTTGTATTTTTGAATTGCAGATGGGGCTGAGACGCTAAAGGATGGGGGTACGAGAAACGCTGGAACTTGAATCATAATTGGATGTCCAGGACTGGAAAGATGCAGCCATAAAATGCATGCATTCGGTTTAGCTCAAATACGCACATATTCGGAATATTATATGATATTGGAAGACAATTAAAAATTGATATTTTCTGAATGGGCATTAATGCAGCAGCAATTGAAGAAGAAAAGGCAGAATGAGTACGTGTGCAGGAATAAAAGACCAATGTTACCATTACCAAATACTTACTATCGATATTATTATTATTAAAACGATGAAGCAGGACACTGTCGTTCTTGCTCTCCTAGTCAAAAGAGAGCTTGTGTCAAACTTACAACAATTGGTTCCATCATCCGTCATCTACCAGTACTATCAATTTGGGATGAAGTCGTAGTCTATCTACAAACACCAACGATTCTTGCAGCGGTTTGTTTTATGGAATGTACGTTATAATAAATAATCATTACGGTTAAAGATTGAACTGCTCAACTTGATTTTCTACTGCGCCGATTTGCATAATTGCTGATCGCCGAACTGAACAAGGAGAAGGAGATGAAAATATTATACTATTATCATAGAAGTGGTCAGGCTCAAGAATTGTGTAAACAAGACATTATAAGACAAGCATCACTACATACATAATAATGTACTTATAATCACTGTGGTATACATTTATTTATAGATTTACTTGAAATAGAGTTATTTTCTTCTTTTCTTGGCCAGTTATTATTATGATTTATATACATTTGTATATACAATGTATCAGGTTATTTTCTGTAAATTTTCTGGATAAATCTTGGAAAAATTATCTCATGTTATGCACGAGGGCCTGCTTGGAAGCAGTATTAGCCATCTAATTCATCAATAAAGATTTCGGCAGGGTCCAGGTTAGGACCATTCATGTTAAATTATTTGCTTCCTCAGAATGTCGAATGATCGGGTATGGTAGTTAAAATAGTTACCACCATTTGATTCAATTCAAAACAAGCATCATTACTTGTACTGTGGAATTATAATCATTCTTAGGATCATGTTTGCATGTAATTATATACATGTAGATTTATATCAATTATAGACGGTACTTGAAATATAGTTATTTTCTTTCCCATTTATTATGTGATGAGTTTATATAAATTTGTAAATATCACATTATTGTCAATTTTCTGTATTAAATCAGGTGAAAAAAATTTCACTTTTATGAGTGCTAGCCATTGAAGTAACAAGAAGTTAAAGTCCTCAATGAACATGATAAAGATTTCACAAATCAAAATAGTTAATACATGTACTATCCAGTCATGAATTTTTCATGAAAGTTGTGTTTCATTATGAAGAAGGATTACAATATCGGTTAAAGGGAAAGGTGTAATAATATAGAATTGTAATTAAGTCGTAATCCATTGATCAGGGCTAGCAAATGAGTTCCAGAGTCAAAAATTGCATTAGTTTTAGGAAAATTTAACAAACACAAACGGGGGGTTAGGCGAGTTCCTAGCATGGCATGACTAGTAACTCGTTGGGAGTAATTCCCTCTGCTTTTTCTGCATATTTTCTTAATTTGATGTATTTCTGAAGGTTCGGCAGCCATTGTTTCATATTTGTCAGCTTTTGCTAAACTTATATATATTGCATTGTAATGCACCCTAGCTTTTGATGTTATTTGTAAGCAGCTGCTCCTTACAAATTTTTAGAGTAATTCACCCTAGCTTTTGCTATTGCAACTTTATTTGCTTTGTTTTTGTATGAAGCTATTCTCTTACAAATTTTAGAGTAATTCACCCTAGCTTTTGCTCTTGCAACTTTATTTGCTTTGTTTTTGTATGAAGCTATTCTCTTACAAATTTTTAGAGTAATTCACCCTAGCTTTTGCTCTTGCAACTTTATTTGCTTTGTTTTGTATGAAGCTATTCTCTTACAAATTTTAGAGTAATTCACCCTAGCTTTTATGCATAATTATTACTTTTAGATCCAAAAGAATTATGTTTGCCTTAAAATATGTTTGTTTACAGGTATGTGGCTTGCTGGAACCTTTATATGCTTATGCAATTGATAATGCTTATCGTTGTTTGTTTATGTAGAAATATTAAGCGAAAATAAATTCTTGATTCGGTTTGATGCTGATATGTGTGGCAAATTAAGTGGTGCGTCTCATATTCATTTCTCGTGTCTACGGGTAATAACGTTTCTGAAAGCTTGTCTGGAAGAAACCAGTTTACCCATGCAGAGAAATGGTTGCTTCCGTAATGACTGTTGATGTAAGGTCATTGTGTTTTGAACCGTGATGTTATTGTTGTTATGGTTTACGAGTGCATCATACCACGTCCAATCGTAAGGCCCGTTATGGCCTAGCCATGAACCAATGGGAGTAGACCTAATGTTGATGCGGGTTTGCTTTTGGTTCATATCACATTCAGCTTTCATCAAATTCGGATCGAGAAATTTATTTTCCCACCCACCACTCCCTAAATAAGAAAGTAAGGTTGAGAAAAGCTTTGAAATGGTGGAGTATTGCTCTGGGGGAAGGTAATTTGAAATACATTTGTAAAGGTATAAATCCAAGCTAAAAAATCAAACTAGTTGGTACTGTTCATGCATGTAATATAGACAGCTTAGAATATTAAGCGAAAAAGGTACAATTTAAATGATAGTTTTATTCCACTAAGTTAATCATCAATCTGCCATGAGGAAAGTGGATCAATGGGGGGGGGGGGATCATGTAAGTGATTGAGTTTTTAGTACAACTACAAATCGTGTACATACATGTATGGTATAATTAAGCTGAAAATCATTTAAAGATTTTGAAATTCTGATATAATATTAGTCTACAACCTTTCATAGACTGTATACATGTGCTTCTCCCATGAGAAGTACATATATTATTATATTTTGTGCATATTGGAATTGGATGTGTTTTAAATTGGGAATGATGTACATGTAAATGTCTGAGATTTGGTAAACAGTACAGTATATTTTTAGTACACATGTTGTTAAGCTGAAATATTTATTTCATTATCGAAGTGGTTTGATGATATTGATTACCGTCATATTGGTTTTAAAAATAATCAGCAACTGTTCTTTGATTAGTTACATGTACTTCTATGAGTAGTACATGTAATGATTTTATGTGCTGGAAAAAGAAAAGTTGATTGGCACATCATGTCTTAAATTGAGTTTAGTGTTTCAAAAGAGGACCAACATTTCTGCTGCTTCCTTTCTGTGCATTTCAACATAAGCAGTATGTTTGTTGTTCAGTTGCTTACACATCTTTAAAGTAAGTGGTTGAGCAGCCACAATTGCGAATTTGTTGCCATTAATTCAAAGATGGCCAGGAATCTCTTTTGAGATCCAGTCATTGCATGTTACAATTTGCCTAATTACAATGTTTTTCAAAAGCATTAGCCGTTAGTGCTAAATATGGCATGGTTATGAGTAGGTGGGTATTTTAGCCTATATAGCGTCAATGATAGTGAATGGGAGTAATTCCCTCTGCTTTTTTCTGCATATTTTCTTAATTTGATGTATTTCTGAAGGTTGGCAGCCATTGTTTCATATTTGTCAGCTTTTGCTAAACTTATATATATTGCATTGTAATGCACCCTAGCTTTTGATGTTATTTGTAAGCAGCTGCTCCCTTTCGAGTTTTTAGAGTATTTCAGCTTAGCTTTTGCTCTTGCAACTTTATTTGCTTTGTTTTTGTATGAAGCTATTCTCTTACAAATTTTTAGAGTAATTCACCCTAGCTTTTGCTCTTGCAACTTTATTTGCTTTGTTTTTGTATGAAGCTATTCTCTTACAAATTTTTAGAGTAATTCACCCTAGCTTTTGCTCTTGCAACTTTATTTGCTTTGTTTTGTATGAAGCTATTCTCTTACAAATTTTTAGAGTAATTCACCCTAGCTTTTGCGCATAATTATTACTTTTAGATCCAAAAGAATTATGTTTGCCTTAAAATATGTTTGTTTACAGGTATGTGGCTTGCTGGAACCTTTATATGCTTATGCAATTGATAATGCTTATCGTTGTTTGTTTATGTAGAAATATTAGCGAAAATAAATTCTTGATTCGGTTTGATGCTGATATGTGTGGCAAATTAAGTGGTGCGTCTCATATTCATTTCTCGTGTCTACGGGTAATGAAGTAATCCCAGGTAAGAACACATTGTTATCTTGCTTTGCTTTGTAATGTCACTAATTGCAATTATATGACTTCATTTACTACCAAGCTCACAACGATGACCTTGAACAATTCTTGGAAAAGAAAAGCAATCTAGAAATTATATCAGTAGCACAATGTACAATGGGCTATTACAGTTACAATCCATACACCCCCTATGGAAGACATGACCTTAATTTCCCACACAGGGGGTGTAGATTTCAAATGGAGTTACACATTCAGGTAACCCCATTTGAAATTCACACTCCCTTTGTGGAAGATTCAGGTCATGTCTTCAATTGGGGGTGCATGGATATCAACAGGAATAGCCCAATACAAGACAATAATAACCTGAGTAATTACACTACTTGACATGAAACTATATCGTCATAGTAATAACACAATGAAACAAGCACCTGGAGAATCCTACAAGATGAAAAGCTGATTATCGATATTCTTATTGCTGTACTGCAATGGTCAACATTCATTGTGGACTTTGGTCGATGACGGTAATTGAGGCCGTTGGTGCTTCTGGCTATGTTATACACATTACTCCTGTCTCAGTTCTACCAAAAAGGTGTTACTACATATACTTTCATAGCATGTTAATGTCTCCTACTTTGATTTTGGTTATTTACTTTTGTACAACCGTCATTTATTGATGAAAGAATGTAACTAACACAAGAAATCATGGTGATATACTGCTTTCTACCAAAGCTAGCGTTACATGATTCAATACAATTTTTCCAAAGAAAGCATCCATCTGAATTTGTTTAAATCAACAGGCTATACACCATAATTACAATGGACATTACATTTCATGAACCAAATTAAAAGGAAGTATCATGTTAGGTTGTGGTATTTAGATACAACCTTTAATTGCTGCCAAAATCATAAGCACTTGTCAGAATTGATATGGAATAAATGTGGATCCATTCATTCATTAGGTCACTGCACTTGTATTCTGTCAAGAGAGTTGGTAATTAGCGGAGGCAAGATAAAGGATGTCTAACGATGCTGTAATATACACAAACCATACACTAACATACACATGCAAATGTCAGGATGAAACTAGGCCGCATCTTTGTAGGGTCAAGTTACTTTACCAAGAAAACAGAAATCTCTTAAAACCAACAAGATTCATCACCTAATGGTGCTGATCTATGTAATCTCAAACCCATACCAAGGCATAATCCCAAAATAATTTCTGACACTAAAGTTTGTCTTTTGAATGCACGCTCTATCCGGAATAAGAACATTGAACTTACTGACTATATTGATGAACATGATGTAGATATTATGATAATAGTTGAAAGTTGGCTCTTGAATAATGATGATGTTGTAATTGGTGAGTGTACACCTACGGGGTACACCTTTATTAATGTTCCTCGTATGTCTTTAACCTATGGTGGCGGGATTGCTATGATTTATAAATCATCTATGAAAATGCAACTTAAGAGTAATAGTAATGATGATGGTAGTTTTAAGTGTACAACATTTGAATATGCTCATATTTGTAACCAATCGTGTACTGTAAATTTTCTTATTGTATATAGACCTCCACCTTCAACTACCAATGGTTTTAAGTACACTACCTTTATTGATGAATTTGATGATTTTGTTAACGAAATGACTTCTCTTTCAGGACATGTGATATTATTAGGTGATTTTAATGTACACTGGGATAAACCAGACAAATCTGATGTTAGTCAATTTATCACCATGACAGACTCTGCTGATTTTATTCAACATGTTCATGGACCCACTCACAAGTCTGGTCATACTATTGATTTAGTCTTCACTCAATCTAATGATCCAATTATTAAGAATTGTACTACTGATGACACTTTATTGTCTGATCATTACTTGGATCCAATTATTGATGATTGTATTTCTACTCAATACTCCAAACTGTCTGATCATCGTGGAATTAATCTGATAATTGATACACCTAAGCCACCTCCAATTTATATCAAATCTTCTACCAGAGACTACAAAAATATTGATAGAACTCTTTTTGATGATGATTTAACTGAATTTCTTAGTTGTCCTGATTCAAAGAATCATGATACAAATGATCTTCTGGAATTTTACAATAATGGAACAATGTCTCTTCTTGACAAGCACGCACCATCTGTCACCAAAACTGGCCGTGTCAAACACAGAATGCCATATTATAATCAGGATATACACAATGCTCGTCAAGTAAAACGCCAAGCTGAAAGAAAATGGAGAAAATCTCAACTATCTGCAGATCGACAAGAATATACTAAGGCTAAAAACCATGTTAAGTACTTAACTGATATTGCTAAGCAGAAATATTTCAAGGATAAATTAAGTATGTGTACAACCAAGGATGCTTTTCGTACAATCAATACACTTCTGAACAAAACTTCACACGTACTACCTATTCACGATTCACCAAGTCTTCTTAGCAATCAATTTTCAAATTTCTTCGTCTCCAAAATTGTGAAAATCCGCTCAAATCTGGATAGTAATGTTACTACTACAAGTACTACAATTAATCATGTGACTTTTGCTGATAATCATTCCGATTTTCATGCACTTTCAAAGCTCAGACCTGCCACCGAAGAGGAAGTTAGAATGTTTATTGGCAAATCTCCTAGCAAAACTAGCAGACTTGACCCAATTCCAACATAGTTTTTAAAAGAAATATTGAGCAACGGACATCTTCTTACTCTGATCACCAACATTATAAACTCATCGCTTTCCACTGGTACTTTTCCTAATGCAGCAAGACATGCTATAATCAAACCACTGTTGAAGAAGCCATCACTCAACAGGAATGTCCTTAAGAACTACCGGCCTGTTGCCAACTTGACATTCATTGGAAAAATTATTGAAAAGATAGCATGTTCACGATTAACCGATCATATGAACTTGTACAACCTTGCTGATCCTTCCAATCAGCCTACAGATCACATTCTTGCACAGAATCTGCTTTGATAAAGGTAAAAAATGACATCATGTTTGCGTTGGATTCGAACCAAGTTGTATTATTGGTGCTTCTCGACCTTTCTGCCGCCTTTGACACCATCGATCATGGAATATTACTTTCACGTCTTTCAAATCGCCTCGGTGTCAAAGGTGTTGCTCTCAAATGGTTTGAGTCCTACCTCACTGGATGGTCCATTTGCGTTGATGTAGCAGGTGAACTTTCACAACCAGTAACTGCAACATTTGGACTACCACAAGGTTCAATTGTTGGGCCTATTGGCTACACAATATACACATTACCTGTTGGCGATATCGCTCGTAAACACGACGTGTCCTACCATGTCTACGCTGATGACACCCAACTCTATGTCTCCTGTAATCCTAAGATACCTGGTGAATTAGACAAAGCTATCACAAAACTTCAAAACTGCATTTATCAAATCAAAACTTGGATGATCCAAAACAAATTACAACTCAACAATGATAAAACTGAATTTTTCATTGCATCGTCTCCTCATAACTCACGCTTTATCAACAATGTTTCACTCAAAATTGGAGATTCAACCATCTTGCCATCCGAGTCAGTTCGTAATCTTGGTTCATTTTTTGATACAAATATGTCTATGACAACGCACATCACTAATTTATGCAAGACAACAACATTTCATCTACGTAATTTAACTAGAATACGAAAATATATTGATGAAGATACTTGTAATCATGCTGCTCGCTCACTTGTTTTGTCCCGTTTGGATTACTGTAATGGTCTCTTGTCTTCAATTCCACATAAACATGTCCTTCGTCTTCAACGTCTTCAAAACTGGGCAGCTCGACTTGTTTTTAATGTACCTCGCATAAGCACGATTCGCAACCACTGTTATCTGCTCTTCATTGGCTTCCTGTCCAACAGCGTATTATTTACAAACTGCTTCTCTACGTCTACAAGACTCTAAACCACTTAGCACCAGATTATCTGAGCACTTGTCTCCATATTTATCACCCAACCCGTAATCTCAGATCCGTCAATGATTTTCTTCGTTTGGATTATCCCAAGGCTCACCTTAGAGCAGGTGACAGGACATTTACTCTATGTGCTTCACGGGAATGGAATAAACTTCCCATCACTATAAGACAATCCTCTTCTATCGCAAGTTTTAAAAAGTCGATTAAGACCTATCTTTTTCCATGATATGTTTCCGTTGATTTCCTCAGTTGACCTGTGTTATTTTATGCCTTGTATTATGTAAATTTAAGGTTTGTACTCTATAACATTATTTATTTAAGGCTTTTGTTTGTGTACTTTAAGATGTTTTTATTTTTACTTTGTAAGTGCTACGAGCTTGTCATAAGGAACAGCGCACCAAAAGTTTTCTGTTATGTTATGTTATGTTATGTTAATTGTCTCCACAAATTTATTAGATTTCATTTTGATGAGAGTTTGATGTCAATTTTTAAAGCAATAAAATAATGCAAGATTTGGGCAGGAGGCCCTGAACTTCAATAAAAATCCACTGATTTTTGAATGATTGTAAAGTACTATGAACTAAAAATGGGCTATTCTAGTTGAAATCCAAACTCCCAATGGAAGACATGACCTTAATCTCCCACATAGGGAGTGTAAATTTCAAATGGACTCACTCATTCAGGTAACTCTATTTGAAATTTACACTCCCTGTGTGGAAGATTAAGATCAATGAAACAAGCACCTGGAGAATCCTACAAGATGAAAAGCTGATTATCGATATTCTTATTGCTGTACTGCAATGGTCAACATTCATTGTGGACTTTGGTCGATGTGGTAATTGAGGCCGTTGGTGCTTCTGGCTATGTTATACACATTACTCCTGTCTCTACCAAAAAGGTGTTACTACATATACTTTCATAGCATGTTAATGTCTCCTACTTTGATTTTGGTTATTTACTTTTGTACAACCGTCATTTATTGATGAAAGAATGTAACTAACACAAGAAATCATGGTGATATACTGCTTTCTACCAAAGCTAGCGTTACATGATTCAATACAATTTTTCCAAAGAAAGCATCCATCTGAATTTGTTTAAATCAACAGGCTATACACCATAATTACAATGGACATTACATTTCATGAACCAAATTAAAAGGAAGTATCATGTTAGGTTGTGGTATTTAGATACAACCTTTAATTGCTGCCAAAATCATAAGCACTTGTCAGAATTGATATGGAATAAATGTGGATCCATTCATTCATTAGGTCACTGCACTTGTATTCTGTCAAGAGAGTTGGTAATTAGCGGAGGCAAGATAAAGGATGTCTAACGATGCTGTAATATACACAAACCATACACTAACATACACATGCAAATGTCAGGATGAAACTAGGCCGCATCTTTGCAGGGTCAAGTTACTTTACCAAGAAAACAGAAATCTCTTTAAACCAACAAGATTCATCATCTAATTGTCTCCACAAATTTATTAGATTTCATTTTGATGAGAGTTTGATGTCAATTTTTAAAGCAATAAAATAATGCAAGATTTGGGCAGGAGGCCCTGAACTTCACTAAAAATCCACTGATGGAAGACATGACCTTAATCTCCCACATAGGGAGTGTAAATTTCAAATGGACTCACTCATTCAGGTAACTCTATTTGAAATTTACACTCCCTGTGTGGAAGATTAAGATCATGTCTCCCATAGGGGGTTTGGATTTCAACTGGAATATCCCATTTGTGACAAAATCTGAGAACTTTTATACATCTTGGGATCCCAAGATTTATTTGATGATATACACGCATTCATGACCTGAGCTCTAGAATAAAATAACTATTCCCCCCCTCATTTTACAGCAGTAGTTTGGCCCAAAAAGCAAATCTTTATTGCGTTATATGCAAATGCATGCAACTCTGGCGTGATCAAACAATCGGCCCTCATGAATATACAAGAATTCACAGCATACAATGTACGGGGACTTTGTTGGAAAATAGTCTGTATTAGTCTGTGAAGAATACACTCTCGGAATAATAGGTTCTAAAATCTGTCCTCCACATGGAACCCGCAACGGTTCTGTAATGAACCAGAAAGGTTCTATAGAGGCCAACAATGGTTCTGCACAGGCTTAAATAACATTTTTAGAACCTGAAGGTTCTTTCAGTTTAAAGAACTTTTTTCTTGTGGGCTCCATTTAGAGGGAAAAAAGATTCTTTAAGGTCTTTTAGAACCGTTATTTCTGACAGTGTATAATGGGAAAGAGAGTGAGTGAGATAGTAAGAAAGAAAATGAGAATGAATGAGTAAAGAGGGAATGAGACAGAAAGGTAGTGGAAAGATGATGAGTCAAGGTACTTTTACCTAAAAACAATGTTTTAATAACTTACTGCATGCAATAAGAAAACAACATTCAAATTCTATTCATATTTCACAATTATAACTTATGTTTATCTAACCAAATTACAAGCCATACAATCAAGTATGTGCAAAAGTAGAAATGCTTGAGCTATACATGCATGATAGGTCAAATTACTTTGGTAAGAAGGAAAGATTGCTTTTTTAGCAGACGACACTACCAGCCAATCCAATTTGGAATTTTGACAATTAGAGAGAAATGTTTATTTTGGACAAATTAAAATTGCACTTGCATCTAATAATTATAATCAAAGAAGTAGGTTGCCCATGTATGGGTCGATCTACTTTTTTTCATAGTATTCGGGAAGGTCCTTCAGCAGTGTCCGACTGCTCTTTCTGATTATAAAAAAGAACTAGGTAATGCAACGCTACGCAGCTTGATCGGCGAATGAGGTGCTGATGTGATGATGACGTGATTCAAATAGCCAACCAGATCCGTGTTATGCAGTAAACAGCACCAAATCAGCAGACTGCTGAAGAACCTTGCTGAAAACTATAATAAGTTGTATATATTTCAAAATTATTGACTCAAAAAAATTCTAGTTATTAAAAATGGCAGCATGACACAAAGACTGGATTCAATGCTTCTGCTGCATTAGTTTTGCAATTATTAAAATAAAAAAAGTCAAATAATTAGGCCTCCTCTTATAATCAAAGACTTACGCTTTCATCAATTGCTATATATGGAAACAGAAAACTGATGAAAAATTAAAATGTTCATGCTTTCACAAAATGTAACTGAGAAAATCTATTTAAAAATGTTACAAACATAAAAGAACTCCCCAAAAATATCCTTTGCATCTTCATCTTTTTTCAAACTTGAACCCATTATGAGAAGCTTACATTAATTGATACAACATTTAAAGATTCATGGGCTGTGATCCTTGGCCAGGTGTGCTGGCAAAATATTATAATGGTTCATTGGTTATTCCTGGAAAGAAATCATATCAGATGAGTTTATTAACTATACTATAATATTACAGAAGTTCAAATTCATACTTGAAAAATTAACATTTACATAAACTGTCATGACATCTGCATTTACTATGGCCAGAAAAGGCCAAGGAATGAAATTCATAAATATTTTGTTTGCAAATATTGTTTTCACCTGTCACCTGCATTGACTACCAATGAGGTGCAAGTGATGACCAGAAAGGGCAAGGTTTTTATTATGATTTTGCATTTGTATGATCTGAAAAGGGCAAAGCGAAAGGGCAAAGCTCCAGAAATTTATTTCACTGAGGCGACCAATTAAATTTTAGGGAAGGAATTAGGAAAAAGTACTAAACTCCTTTGCAGTCCCTTTTTGATCATCATTTCACTCACCCCAGCTAGCTATGCCCTTGCATAAAACACTAAGTCAGTACACATTTTTTTTTAAAGGCATCACAGTTTTCAGATGGGAGTGGTTTTCATTCTGAACTTTTAATCATAGTGAGATGAGTCGATATTGAGGTATAAATTTTCTAAAAGGGGCTATAAAGTAGATTATAAATGTACCTACAAAATTTTGGCCAAATTGATCTACATTTCCAGGTTTGTATTTTTCTCTGTGAGGGAAGGGAAGCTCAGGCTTGATATAAAATTGGATCGTTTGAGTCCATGAGTTTAAAAATATGTAGTCGAGTCCAATATTTTAAATTCTATTACCTTCACGACCCATTATTCAAAATCGCGCACTGTGATTTGTTGAAACGCGTCACGTGAGAGCCCATTATTCTGCAATAATGGGTCGAGTGTCGTAACACATTCTACGCACAGCATCACACTTGGTTCTGGCGTGTAATATTTCGCGACACGCGCTGTCACTTACAAGCACGCGCTCCACCTTGAAGTAAACAATTTAAAATATTTGTGCCAAAAATAATATTTTCTCTTTAAATCGCACTATTTTATGGTAATAGAATAGAAATAAAGGGTGCAGCATTATCCTTTACACGCAAATACTGTATCCTCGGCAATAAAAGCGTTTAAATAATGGGTTCGGCTCGCCTCACCCATTATTTACGCTTTTACTGCCTCGACACATTATTTGGGTGTAAAGGATAAAGCATTACCCTTTATTTCTTAAGTTATTGCAAGACCAACACATATTGGGCATAAAGCATTCAATTTTATCATTATTATGTTTTGGATCCAGTATTTTCACACACTTAGATTAATCAAAACATAATAATAGGGGAACTTGCCCCCACCTCACTCATTTGCCTGGCTATTTTGTTGTACAGTAAACACCAGATGCACCATTCATTGGTTTATATTCAGATTGTTTTCATACAACTGTTGTTTTCCCAGGCAGTCGGTATCTTTCAATTTCATGCAATTCTACAGACAATATGGAGCGAGTTATGACCTTGCATAAAACACTAAGTCAGTAAGGGAGAGCGGGGTAAGTTGAGCCAGGGGGAAGTTGAGCCACCCCCTCTAGAAAGAAAATTAAAAACTTATCTTACTTTGCAATTCCACTTATTTGTATATGACATAACAGA
This sequence comes from Amphiura filiformis, assembly GCF_039555335.1. Taxonomy (NCBI): domain Eukaryota; kingdom Metazoa; phylum Echinodermata; class Ophiuroidea; order Amphilepidida; family Amphiuridae; genus Amphiura; species Amphiura filiformis. Next base: position 19,896,750 of record NC_092632.1, on the reverse strand, counting down.
GGCTTCTCAAGTGTAATATGGAATCACTTGCACATAGGGTAAGAAAGCTGCATTAGAAAGTTCATTTTTCGCACTTTTGTTGAATTTTTGGCAAAAAACAATTTTTTTCATGTTTCACCCAGAAAGAAAAAGGCTACAATGATAGCATTCTGGGTATTGAGGATGTAATATATGAACACTATTTTAGAAAACTATTTACAACTGTAACAAGTTTTAGTCAGGCGGGAGACTTGGTTGTTGACAAAAAGGGTCACATGGGGTAAGTTGAGCCACAGGCCATGGGGCAAGTTGAGCATAGGAAAAACCTGCAAAAATTTCCCCAATGTTTTTATTCAAAGTAAAATCTTGTCAGAAATTACTTGTATGCAATATTTAGATTAAACTACTTCTATATCAAACTATTTTTCGAAATAAATACCTGAAAACAACAATTTAAACAAAGGCAAAATTTAATTTCACAACAATGGCATATACTGTGCATTTCTATGGTGGCTCAACTTGTCCCCGTGACTGGCTCAACCTACCCCACAGTTGGGGTAAGTTGAGCCAATTTGCAAATGATTTTTGGCGTCTCACTGTAAGAAAGTGCAAAATATTGAATAAAATGTTGTGTTATCATAACCAAGTAAACATTCATATGTTTCATTTGTAACACTTCATTTGGGTCCTGCTTTATTTATTTGAGCGTAGTGAAAGTAAATGTAAAAAGTGGCTCAACTTGCCCCACTCTCCCCTACACCCTTTTTTCTTAAGGCATCACAGTTTTCAGATGGGAGTGGTTTTCATTCTGAACTAGTGAGATGAGTCGATATTGAGGTATAAATTTTCTAAAAGGGGCTATAAAGTAGACTATAAATGCACCTACAAAATTTAGGCCAAATTGATCAACATTTCCAGGTTTGTTTTTTTCTTTGTGAGGGAAGGGAAGCTCAGGCTTGATATAAAATTGGATCAATTGAGTCCAATATTTTAAAGTTATTGCAAGACCAATACATATTGGGCATAAAGCATCCAATTTTATCATTATTATGTTTTGGATCCAGTATTTTCACACACTTAGATTCATCAAAACATAATAATAGGGGGACTTGCCCCCACCTCACTCATTTGCCTGGCCATTGTTGCACAGTAAACAACAGATGCGCCATTCATTGGTTTATATTCAGATTGTTTTCATACAACTGTTGTTTTCCCAGGCAGTCGGTATCTTTCAATTTCATGCAATTCTACAGACAATATGGTCTACATTTTACATTTTAGGTCAAGGTGAGTAATAAAAAAATTGCAAATTATCCTAGTTTTTATATGTATTTTTATGAAAAAAATGAGGTTATATAATAACAGCTATTGAATTATGAAATCATCCATGCACCAAAACGTGACAAACATGTTATTGTTACGGGAAAACATCGACTGATTGCGTTCTATTTGTAATAAAATTTTATTTTCAATATAAATGAAGAATATGTGGAACATTCTATGTGAATATTGGGCTATTCTGGTTGAAATCCACACACCCTTTATGGAAGACATGACCTTATAATTTCCCATACAGGGAGTGTAGATTTCAAATGGAGCCACCATTCAGAGAACCCCATTGAAATTTACAAATGTCTTCCATGGGGGTATGTATTTCAACTTGAATGTCCCATTATAACTTGGTGATACTAAATTGTTTATATTCCAAAGTGTGACTGCACTTTCACCCATCATGTGACTGTGCAGTATCAGGGATGAAAAAAACCCAACCCTCACTGACCCAGATTTTGCATTTTTGGGATTTTCTTAAGCTGTATGAAGCAAAATGTTCAGATTTTTCCGGATTTTTTCACAATGCCCAAAACATATCTGATACAAAGTTATTAACAAAATTCATAACCATCACTATGCTCTAGTGATAGTGTTTTATAGGGTCTAAGACTTTCTGATGAGTGTCAGCAACAAGTGGACAAAATTTGGGATGTTGAATAATGTGAGGAAAACTGGTAATAAAAGGAATCTGTCTAATGAACAATATTTGAAACTTGAAGACATAAAAATATGACATGACTAACAATCATATATAATAATATTCATATATAAGCCTTATATAAACTAATTTCAAAGAGACCTTTTTTGACCTTTACATAAGGTTGAATTGCCATTTGACATTTACTATTCTGAAGTTGGATATACTAACATACTAAAATAAAATTGAAATGTGGAAGTACTTTGCAAACATCCTCTATGAAGAGTAAAGATCCTCTTTGGTAATTAAATGTCAATTATATTGAGAGTGCAGAGATTTATACGTGTTGGTAGTAGACATCAAAGAAAAGATTAAACTATTCAACAAAAATTAATAATTTCAGAGTATAAACCATATTCCATCATCAGTGATGTGATACTGGTGAATGACTGATATATGACCTTTTCTTTCGGAAACTGAGTGTCTTTTTTGTTCTTTTGGACGGTGTTTCCAGAACCATAGTTTCATAGATTTTGAATGAGTTGTTGAGTATCAAAATAACCTACCGTAAGCTTAACAAAGATCCAACCACTGCTCATAAGAATCAACTACTGAAACTCTTGATGGAATTAAAGAAAAAAGGCTCTATTAATCAGCACCTTTATGATAAACTATGGCTTTGTTTAATCCCATTTATTTACTGCCTAACAAAAGTACACATAGCAGTCATTCCTGTTAGACCTATTGTTTTGAGCAAAGTCTGTGCCTTACAAGTTCGCTCTGTTCATGGCTGATATTTTATCACCAGTTTGGGAATTCCATCATATTCAGAATTCTCAGGACATTGTTGTTAAATTACAAAATCTTACTCTCGATGAAGCGGAAGTATTAACATGCTATGATGTAACTGCTTTATTTACAAGCATTTATGTGTATAATAGTAAAAATATTTTCATGAGGTGAAATATGGACTGTTCTATTCAACAAAGCTTTGCCAAGTTGAATGGAATAGTTCTTATTTCATGGAATGAAAATATTCCTTCTATTGAATGGATAAAACATTTAATATTTGTTTTATATAACTCATATATAGATTCATTTTCTTTCATTTAATGTTATACTTTATTTTTTATGTATATATAATTTCATTTTTCACCAGGGAAACAAAATAAATTAAAAAATATCTAAACTCTATATAATTATGTATTTTAGAAGCAACACCCACACCTATTAATTGTGAGTTAAGTTGTTTGTCAGCATTGCCATAGTAGCTGTAAGTGAGTGCAATGGAAAATGATTTATTGCACTCGCATGAAGTGCAATAGTCTTTTTGAGCGTTTCGATAGTATTTTTTGTGGGACATGAGAGCACATCAGACATATCGAATTGCATTCTGAATACGAAGAATGTCTTTCTGATATCAAATAATTTTCATTTTATGAAAATCACGATATAATACAAATTTTATGACAAATTAATCAAATTTGATATTTCTGACATTTTTGAGATATAACAGTCCTCAAAGTAAATTTTATAAATTTAATGATATATTCTTAAAGTGTACGTAGCTGGGAGGAAAAGCTGACAATTGAAAATTTTGACCTTTCATATTGAAGATATGGATTTTTTTCCCAAAAGGACCTAATTTTTTTTGGTATTTTGGGAAAAAAATCCATATCTTCAATACGAAAGGTCAAAATTTTCAATTAATCGTCGGCTTTTCATCCCACCTACATACACTTCAAATATAAATCATCAGATTTATAACGTTTACTTCAAGTACTGTTAAATATCAAAAATATAAATTTTTAATGATTTGCCATAAAATGTGTATTACATTGCAAATTTTAAAAAATCAAAATTATTTGATATCAGAAGGACATTCTTCGTAATCAGAATGCAATTCGATATGTCTGATGTGCTCTAATGTCCCACAATAAATACTGTCCAAAGGTTCATACCCCTTCCCTTAATATAGCAAAAATAGTCAATAGTAATAGGCAAAATCAATCTATATATGAGTTATGTAATTCAAAATATCTGACCTAGATAAAAGTTAAAATTATAAAAAGGAAAACAAACTACTAACAAGCATATTTCAAACTATCTAGCCAAGAAACAATGAGGAAAAACATTATTCAAGTACCAAATGTTTCAGCTTTAATTGTACCATCATAATATCATAATTAGCAACATGGAGTCTGCTTTATATTCTGTGAAAATATTTAGTTTACTGACCATTAGCTGAATTAATTTAGATAGTGTTTGGTTTCACAACATATTTATCTTGGAATAACTAAAATGACCCAGAAATACAAACTGTGGTGTTCTATATTTTATGAGTATTTTACAGTTTAAGAATTTTGCAAGGTGTCAATTTCATAATCAAATTACCTATAAATGTATTATTTACACAAGACTTTTAGTGCAAACATATTAATGTATGGCTGCTAAAGTGTGTGCTTTCCAAAATTCCCACAAGAAATTACCCTGAAAATAAATGTGTTTAAAATCGGTCTATCACAATTTACATAGCCCACTTATCGCACATATTCTATAAGCAAACAATATTAATATAATATGTCTTCTTGCAAAAACATTCCACCGAGGCATGGTCAGAAGACATTAAAGTATTTCAATGGCAACAAAACCTGCAATGGTCTAGTCCTACTTATTGAGCACAGAAATCTTCAATATCTACACAGGAAGGCTAATGATATAGATGGTTTGGTACTAAAGTGATGCAGCAATCTACAGGCACATTACCAGCCTAGGCATTCAAGGGACAAAGGCTGGTAATTGAGAGGGCTAATATAACATAAATGTTCATTGTTTTCATCCAAATGTCACATGAAAATATTCAGAGGATACATTTCCCCTGCCACCCCCTTAGAAGAAAAGCATAGCATTCTATGTTGGCATTTATTAGGACCGCAGTGTCAACAGTACTCTCTGATTTTGTTTATAATGGGCATTCAGGTTTAGAGAAACAACATCCAGGTACTAGAAAAGCAACACTTAACCTTTGATGTTAAACATCATTGGACACCCTGACACTAGAAAACCAACATTGGCCTCTGATATCCAGGTACTGTAAAAACAAACCTACTTATATGTTGCACATTAATGAGCATTCATGTTTACTATTTCCTATGAAAAACGTCATATTCAAAGATAACACAGCACTTAATTGTCAAGGTTACTGAATATGACAGAAGATAATTATGATATTGCAATTTAGTTTCCCCTAACTTAGAATTAAAGTTTAATTTCCATTTGGTCACTAATGGTGAGAGGAGGGGGTGCAAACCCTTAACTTGCACATGTTTTAACAATAACAGTAATAACATCAAAGGAATTGGCCAAGTCTATATTTATTACAAATTGGACAGATATGCTAAAACTGGCACCCAGGTAATTGCAAAACAACATTGGTACTATAATGTGCTTACAGTTGGTCACACAGTAACTGGAGAAACAATTAGTCTCTAATGTTGCCTCTCTGATAGGCATGTAATTGGGCCTCCAGGGTCAGGGAAAATAACACTAGTGTGTATTCTTGTATATTATCAAGAATCCATGGATGGGAAAAGAAAATAATACAGCTAATTTTACACTACTGAGCTGCAAGGTAGACCTGCTAAAACCGTTCCAGTGTCATAATGCTTTAGCAAAATGCCTTTTATTAACTTTCACCTAATAACCAAAGGTACTTGACATATTTGAAAAGAACAAACCTACAATCTCCTCTGACCATTTTTACAATAGTTCATCTTCAGCTACATCAGTGGACAATGTTAAAAAGAAAACAAATCCCTCACAATAGGACTAAATTTGTCCTGGAATCAACTGGGCTAATTGGTTTACGGGGAAGATATCTAGTGCATGTTATACAAACAAAAAGATATCTCTTATAGTCAAGTATTTCATGATTATACAATGATCTTCTCTATCCCAATGCCCTATAACACAGTTCACAACCTTGTATATTTCTATGGATACATGAATTGGTCATGTGTTATCTAAGTATAAAATCTAATACCTTAAGTCACATTAAAATTTCAAGATGGTGGGTTTTTGAACTGTGCTTAAAGGAAAACAGCATTTGCAGATGTATCTCTTCTATGAATACTATCCCCATCCTTTCCTGGTTAACTTTCTTATGTTTTCATGCCATCAATTTGTTAAAATTGTCCTTGGCAGCTTAAATTTTAAATTAGTGCATACCTTTTCTAGGTTGTTCTATGTATACAGGAATAGATATAGTGACGCATTTTGGTTGCCATACATGACGTTCCTCTTTTTAACAGATATTTTAATCTATCTATTCAAAATATAACAAAGTACTTAGTAGTAACATCAAAATATAATATATATAAGGCATCAAATACTGAACGTCTAATATGGCATCTATTTGACCTTGAGGAATTACAACGTTACCATCTTAACCGATATATGCCTAATACAGAATAATTAAATTCTCTTTCATCTTCCTTGACCTGAGAGTATTCTTCATTGTTCGGATTCCCTACGAGTTCTGTCTTGGTCAGTGTATTGTTTGGATTCCCTATGAGTTCTGTCTTGGTCAGAGTGTATAAACAGACAAACACTGTCCTGATTGGAACTTCATGTAAAGTCTTTGTCATCCACTGTTTGAGAGCTACTACTTGTCAGTGGTTTGCCCTCTACAATGAATTGGACCTGGGACCTCATACAGAAAATCAAAGATCCCATCAAACATTTTCTTAAGGATATAACAAATACTTTTCTATAAATTACGGAAGAAGTACAGGTCATACATGTTCAAAGGCTGCAAGAATTAAGCTTGGTATTACAAGGATAGTTTGTTAAAATGTGACATAATCTGGTCCATGGGGGCCAAAGGAGGCATTTTTGAAAATTGAGTTACTGTAATTATATTACATTATACATATCTACAACAGGCTATCATTTACTGTAAACACCAAAGGTCTAGCACATTTGGTTCCAAAGTTCTTTGATGTCTATTTTCTTTTGTATTTTATTGTTTTTACTCCATATTTTTACCTTTATCTCAGTTTCAAATTTGCTGCCTTTGGTCCCCATGGACCAGATCATGTCACAAATGTTCCAAATACTAGCATACACCAAATACTCCCTGTGATCCCCATCTTCCATCAAAAGCACTAGAATTATCTGTGTGAAATTGTGGCATAATCATAATAATGCATATGTTTAATCCAATAATCTCAATAGTCTTCAGAGTTGTGAATTCCAATCCCACTGCTGCCACCACTTGTGAAATTCATTCTTGTGCATGTCATTGCCACCATATACATTCATGGTATACCCTTGTCCTTGCTAGTCATTTTACTCTACTTTCCTGGCCCAATTCAAGCAGAATTGAGAGCAAGTATATCCTTTTAACACATGTATTGCACCCTTACCAATGAAAGTAGTCATGCTTGCATATGAAATTCAGTCAGGGTAACTTATTTCCAATGTTCTTAACTTGAGCCCTTTAAGTGTGATTCTATTACCCCAGCGGTACATTATTCAAATACTCACAGTTTTATTGGTCCATATGGGTACATTATTTACCTCTGAGCATCCAAAAAGCATGGCGCCTTACACTCCGATATAAATGTTTTCTCACTTCTGCAGTGGGTGTGCTGTGCATGCTAAATTGTTGTCAAAAATTTGTTAATTTCTCTTTAATTTACCATTTCACATCTCAACTCATTTTTTACTCGTGTGGACTGAGTTTTTAGTTCTATATAAAAATGCTTTTGTTTTTTCTCCATTTCTTTTAATTCATGAAGATACTTTGCCTCACATGCAAAAGACCCAATAAAAAACAACAATATCTAGCAATTACAAGATAATCAAAACAGTTTGCTAAAATGAACTATCAAGACCAACAATATCTCCATCAATTGTAATGATAACCTACTGAGGATAGTATTGCTTTCAAAATTCTGATCTAATCTGCAATTGGCTCACTGAATGTACTGCCTGTGGGTATTCAAGTTTGGTTTGGGCAGGAACATACCTCCGAGAATCTGAACTGGGCTCTACTTAGGTAAAATTGGTGTGTTTTTAAAGTGACCTACAAAAGGAGGACCCTGTTATACCAGAGGCCCAAATATTGAGACCCATATTTGTGACATGTCTGTCCCTCCCCCATATGGTCATTTGTACTGAGTCCCCACTTATCCTGGTCAGTATATTTATCAGTTATTCTATACATCATTGATGCACATTAATTGTACCAGTTATTATTCTGCATTGGACCCTGTATTATATGTAGAGCATAAACCACTCATCAGAAAAGGACATGATGGATATACGCTGCTTCTCATGTTATTCTGCATTGGACACTTTATAATATGTAGAACATAGCCCAATCATCAGAAAGGACATTTACCTATGATGGATATATGCTGCTTATCGTGTTATTCTGCATAGGACACTGTGTGATATGTAGAGCATAACTCACTCATCAGAAAAGGACATTTACTTATAATGAATAGATGTTGTTCTCATATCAAGAATAAACACACAATCCATCAGGACACATTATATCTTAAAGCAGTGTGGTCTCATAGTTCTCACATGTAGGGCAAAAAAGGAAAAGTGTTTTGACGATGAATCAAGAAATGAAAATGAAATACATTCCTAAAATACATAGTAAAATGACCAAGTCAAAATAAAGCCACGTCTCACAGTATCTGACCCCAAAAGGGAAACTTGGACCATTAACAAGAATATTTTAAGATATCTGACCTAGATAAAAGTTAAAATTATAAAAAGGAAAGCAAACTACTGACGAGCATATCAAACTATCTGACCCAGAACATTAAGAATAAAGAAAAATATTATTCAAGTGCCAAATGTTTCAGCTTTTAATGGTACCATCAGAATAACATAATTGGCAACTAGTCTGCTTTTGTATTCTGTGACAATATTTAGCTTACAGACCATTAGCTGAATTTATTTAGGTAGTGTTTGGTTTCATTTTACAAAATAAACCCAAACATTTAGTTTAGCTTAACACAACACATTTATTGTGGCATAACTGTAGTGCCCCAGAATATACACTGTGGTGTTCTAGATTTTTGTGAGCACTTTCAATTTTAAGAATTTTGCAAGGTGTAAATTTGCATTATCAAATTGCCTGCCAATCATTTCTCTACAAGACAGTTACCATGTAAACAGTTTTATATCCCAAAATGTATCTCTGCTAAAGAGTATGCTTTTAAAAATATCTCAAAAGAAAGTTACCCTGAAAATAAGTAAATGTGTTTAACAATAGGTCTGTCACAATTTACTTGGACCACTTACTGCACAGGTTCTATAAGCAATCAATATTAATACAATAAGCTTGTTTCAAAAATATTCCACTGAGGCATGGTCAGAAGACATTAAATAGTTTCAATGGTAACAAAACCTGCAGTGGTCTAGTCCTACTTATTGAGCTCATAAATCTTAAATATCTACACAGGATGGCTGATGATGTAAATGGTTTAGTACTAAAGTGATGCAGCAATCTACAGGCACACCCCCAGCTTAGGCATTCAAGGGACAAAGGCTGGCAATTGAAATATTTGTCACAGTTGGAGGAGAAATATGATTCCAAAGGGCTAATTTAACATAAATGTTCATTGTTTTCATCCAAATGTCACATGGAAATATTTCAAGTAGTTTCCCCTACCATGCCTCTAAGAAAAACTAGCATTCCATGTTGGCTATTATTAGGACTGCAGTGTCAACAGTAGAGAAACAACATCCAGGTACTAGAAAACAACACTAGCCTCTGATGTTGCATATAACTGGATGTCCAGGCACTGTAAAAACAAACCTACTTAGATGTTGCACATTAATGTTCATGTTTACTGTTGTATATTACTTCTTATTCAAAGATAATACAGGACTTAATTGTCAATGTTACTGAATATGACAGAAAGTAATTATGATATTGCCATAGTAACCCTTTAGTTTCCCCTAACATAGAATAAAAGTTTCATTTCCATTTTGGTCACTGATGGTGAGGGGAGGGTGTGCAAACTTGCACATGTTTTAACAATAACAATAATAACATCAAAGGAATTGGCCAAGTCTATATCTATTACAAATTGGACAGATTTGCTAATTTTGGCACCCAGGTAATGGCAAAACAACATTGGTACTATAATGTGCTTACAGTTGGTCACACAGTAACTGTAAAAACAACACTAGTCTCTAATGTTGCATCTCAGATATGCACATAATTGGGCCTCCTGGTTAAGGGAAAATAACACTAGTGTGTAATCTTGTGTAATATCAAGAATCCATGAGTGGGAAAAGAAAACAATACGGCTAATTATACACTACTGAGCTGCAAGGTAGACCTGCTAAAACCATTCCAGTGTCATAATGCTTTAGCAAAATTTGTACAAATTGTCCTTGGCAGCTTAAATTTAAATTAGTGCATACCTTTTCTAGGTTGTTCTATATATATACAGGAATAGATATATAGTGACGCATTTCGGTTGTCATACATGACAGTCCTCTTTTTAACGGATATTTTAATATATCTATTCAAAATATAACAAAGTACTTAGTAGTAACATAAAAATATAATATATATAAGGCATCAAATACTGAACGTCTAATATGGCATCTATTTGACCTTGAGGAATTACAACGTTACCATCTTAACCGATATAGGCCTAACACAGAATAATTAAATTCTCTTTCATCTTCCTTGACCTGAGAGTATTCTTCATTGTTCGGATGAACAACATCATCAGAGGCTCGCACCCAGATGTGGAAAGAAAGGCTTTCATCTGAAGCAGTCACCACTGAGATGGGGATTCAACCCACAGAATCACTACCTCCAGGAGCAAACGAAGTCTGGGCAAACTGGAGATGCCTTAACCGCCTCCGAACCGGTGTTGGACGCGTTGCAAGGATACCCTTCACAAATGGGGATACATCAGTGGCCCGACCATGTGTGATTGTGGACAAGAGCCACAGACGATGCAGCATCTGCTGGAATGCCCGCTTTTGGAAGATCCTGTGACGACAGACGATCTGGCGCAATTTTCTCAACGGGCACAAAAGTGTGTTTCTCAGTGGATAAGTACAGTTTGATGTAAGGACACGAAAGAAGAAGATTGTTCGGATTCCCAATGAGTTCTGTCTTGGTCAGAGTGTATAAACAGACAAACACTGTCCAGTGATTGGAACTTCATGTAAAGTCTTTGTCATCCACTGTATGAGAGCTACTACCTGTCAGTGGTTTGCCCTCTACAAGGAATTGGACCTGGGACCTCATACAGAAAATCAAAGATCCCATCAAGCATTTTCTTAAGGATATAACAAATACTTTTCTATAAATTACGGAAGAAGTACAGGTCATACATGTTCAAAAGCTGCAAGAATTCTGCTTGGTATTACAAGGATATTTTGTTAAAATGTGACACAATCTGGTCCATGGGGGCCAAAGGAGCCAAAGTTATGAAGTTCTTTGATGTCTATTTTCTTTTGTATTTTATTGTTTTTACTCCATATTTTTACCTTTATCTCAGTTTCAAATTTACTGCCTTTGGCCCCCATGGATCAGATCATGCCACAAATGTTCCAAATACTAGCATACACCAAATACTCCCTGTGATCCCCATCTTCCATCAAAAGCACTAGAGTTATCTGTGTGAAATTGTGGCATCATCATAATAATTCATAATGTTTAATCCAATAATCTCAATAGTCTTCAGAGTTGTGAATTCCAGTCCCACTGCTGCCACCACTTGTGAAATTCATTCTTGTGCATGTCATTGCCACCATATACATTCATGGTATGTCCTTGTCTTTGCTAGTCATTTTACTCTACTTTCCTGGCCCAATTCAAGCAGAATTGGGAGCAAGTCTATCCTTTTAACACATGTATTGCACCCTTACTAATGAAAGTAGTCATGCTTGCATATGAAATTCAGTCAGGGTAACTTACTTCCAATGTTCTTAACATGAGTTCTTTAAGTGTGATTCTATTACCCCAGCGGTACATTATTCAAATACTTACAGTTTTATTGGTCCATAGGGGTACATTATTTACCTCTAAGCATCCAAATTGCAATAAAGCATGGCGCCTTACACTCCGATATAAATGTGTTCTCACTTCTGCAGGGGATATGCTGTGCATGCTAAATTGTTGTCAAAAATTTGTTAATTTCTCTTTAATTTACCATTTCACATCTCAACTCATTTTTTACTCGTAGCTAAAGGCACAACAATCTCATCAGGACACAGTGGACTTTTTGAGTTTTTAGTTCTATATAAAAATGCTTTTGTTTTTTCTCCATTTCTTTTAATGCATGGCTTATTAATTTGAACTTGAAGATACTTTGCCTCACATGCAAAAGACCCAATAAAAAACAACAATATCTAACAATTACAAGATAATCAAAATAGTTTGCTAAAATGAACTATCAAGACCAACAATATCTCCATCAATTGTATTGATAACCTAATAAGGATAGTATTGCTTTCAAAATTCTGATCTGATCTGCAATTGGCTCACTAAATGCACTGCCTGTGGGTATTCAAGTTTGGTTTGGGCAGGAACATACCTCAGAGAATCTGAATTGGGCTCTACTTAGGTAAAATTGGAGTGTTTTGAATGTGGCAGTTTGTAAAGTGACCTACAGAAGGAGGACCCTGTTATACCAGAGGCCCAAATATTAAGACCCATATTTGTGACATGTCTGTCCCTCCCCCATATGGTCATTTGTACTGAGTCCCACTTATTCTGGTCAGTATATCCATCATTATTCTATACATTATTGATGCACATTAATTGTACCAGTTATTATTCTGCATTGGACCCTGTATTATTATGTAGAGCATAAACCACTCATCAGAAAAGGACATGGTGGATATATGCTGCTTCTCATGTTATTCTGCATTGGGCACTTTATAATATGTAGAACATAGCCCAATCATCAGAAAAGGACATTTACCTATGATGGATATATGCTGCTTATCATGTTATTCTGCATTGGACACTGGGTGATATATAGAGCATAACCGACTCATCAGAAAAGGACATTTACTTATAATGGATATATGCTGCTTCTCATATCAAGAATAAACACACAATCCATCAGGACACATTATATCTTAAAGCAGTGTGGTCTCATAGTTTTTACATGTGGGTCAAAAAGGGAAAGTGTTTTGACGATGAATCAAGAAATGAAAATGAAATACATTCCTAAAATACATAGTAAAATGACCAAGTCAAAATAAAAGCCACGTCTCACACTCACAGTATCTGACCCCAAAAGGGAATATTTTGAGATATCTGACCTAGATAAAAGTTAAAATTATAAAAAGGAAAGCAAACTACTGACAAGCATATTTCAAACTATCTGCCCCAGAAAATTAAGAATAAAGAAAAATATTATTCAAGTGCCAAATGTTTCAGCTTTTAATGGTACCATCAGAATAACATAATTGGCAACTAGTCTGCTTTTGTATTCTGTGACAATATTTAGCTTACAGACCATTAGCTGAATTTATTTAGATAGTGTATGGTTTCATTTTACAAAATAAACCCAAACATTTAGTTTAGCTTAACACAACACATTTATTGTGATATAACTAAAGTGCCCCAGAAAACAAACTGCCGTGTTCTAGATTTTTGTGAGCACTTTTAATTTTAAGAGTTTTGTAAGGTGTAAATTTGCCTTATCAAATTGCCTGCCAATTATTTCTCTACAAGACAGTTACAGTGTAAACAGTTTTATATCCCAAAATGTATCACTGCTAAAGAGTATGCTTTTAAAAATATCTCAAAAGAAAGTTACCCTGAAAATAGGTAAATGTGTTTAACAATGCGTCTGTCACAATGTACTTGGACCACTTACTGCATAGGTTCTATAAGCAATCAATATTAATACAATATGCTTGTTTCAAAAACATTCCACTGAGGCATGGTCAGAAGACATTAAATAGTTTCAATGGTAACAAAACCTGCAGTGATCTAGTCCTACTTATTGAGCTCATAAATCTTAAATATCTACACAGGAAGGCTGATGATGTAAATGGTTTGGTACTAAATTGATGCAGGCATTTACAGGCATATATCCAGCCAAGGCAATCAAGGGACAAAGGCTGGCAATTGAGATATTTGTCACAGTTGGAGGAGAAATATTATTTTAAAAAGGGCTAATTTAACATAAATGTTCATTGTTTTCATCCAAATGTCACATGGAAATATTCCAAGTAGTTTCCCCTACCATGCCTCTAAGAAAAACTAGCATTCCATGTTGGCTATTATTAGGACTGCAGTGTCAACAGTAGAGAAACAACATCCAGGTACTAGAAAAACAACACTAGCCTCTGATGTTGTATATAACTGGATGTCCAGGCACTGTAAAAACAAACCTACTTAGATGTTGCACATTAATGGGCATTCATGTTCATGTCTACTGTTGTCTATTACTTCTTATTAAAATATAATACAGGATTTAATTGTCAATGTTACTGAATATGACAGAAAGTAATTATGATATTGCAATAGTAACCTTTTAGTTTCCCCTAACATAGAATAAAAGTTTAATTTCCATTTTGGTTACTGATGGTGAGGGGAGGGTGTGCAAACCCTTAACTTGCACATGTTTTAACAATAACAGTAATAACATCAAAGGAATTGGCCAAGTCTATATCTATTACAAATTGGACAGATATGCTAATTTTGGCACACAGGTAATGGCAAAACAACATTGGTACTATATGTTGCTTACAGTTGGTCACCCAGTAACTGGAAAAACAACACTAGTCTCTAATGTTGCCTCTCTGATATGCACATAATTGGGCCTCCAGGTTCAGGGAAAATAACACTAGTGTGTAATCTTGTGTATTATCAAGAATCCATGAGTGGGAAAAGAAAACAATACAGCTAATTATACACTACTGAGTTGCAAGGTAGACCTGCTAAAACCGTTCCAGTGCCATAATGCTTTAGCAAAATGCCTTTTATTTACTTTCACCTTAACCAGATGTACTTGACATATTTGGGAATAACAAACCTACAATCTGCTCTGACCATTTTTACAATTTTCATCTTCATCAGTGGACAATGTAAGAAAAAAAAACCAAATCCCTCACATTAGGACTAAATTTGTCCTGGAACCAACTGGGCTAATTGGTTTAGAGGACAGGGAAGATATCTAGTGCATGTTATACAAACAAAAGGATATCTCTTATAGTCAAGTACTTCAGGATTATACAATGATCTTCTCTATTCTAATGCCCTATAACACAGTTCACAAACCTGTATATTCAAAGTATAAAAGTATATAAAATCTAATACCTTAAGGGATCTAGAATCAGCGTTTATTGTGTTTCGACAGTATTTTTTGTGGGACATGAGAGCACCTCAGACCTATCGAATTGCATTCTGAATACGAAGCATGTCTTTCTGATATCAAATAATTTTCATTCTTTGAAAATCACACTCTAATACAAATTTTTGGACAAATTATAACAATTTGATATTTTTCACATTTTGATATATAACAGTCCTCGAAGTAAATTATATAAATCTAATGATATATTCTTAAAGTGTATGTAGCTGGGAGGAAAAGCCGGACGGTCAATTGAAAATTTTGACCTTTCATATTGAAGATATGGATTTTTTCCCAAAAGACCTAATTTTTGTTGGTGTTTTGGGAAAAAAAATCCATATCTTCAATACGAAAGGTCAAAATTTTCAATTGATCATCGGCTTTTCATCCCACCTACATACACTTTAAGTATAAATCATCAGATTTGTAAAGTTTACTTCCAGTACTGTTAAATATCAAAAATATCAATTTTTAATGATTTGCCATAAAATGTGTATTAAATTGCGAATTTCAAAAAAACAAAATTATTTGATATCAGAAGGACATTCTTCGTATTCAGAATGCAATCGATATGTCTGATGTGCTCTAATGTCCCAAAATAAATACTGTCCAAACGTTCATACCCCTTCCTTAAGCCACATCAAAATTTCAAGATGGTAGGTTTTTGAACTGTGCTTTAAGGAAAACAGGATTTGCAGATGTATCTCTTCTATGTATCTCCATCATTTCCTGGTTAACTTTCTAGTGTTTTCATGCAATCAATTTGTACAAATTGTCCTTGGCAACTTAAATTTAAACTAGTGCATACCTTTTCTAGGTTGTTCTATATATACCCAAGAATAGATATAGTGACGCATTTCAGTTGTCATCCATACTGTTCGCTTTGTATCGGATATTTTAATCTAGATATTCTAAATATAAAACGGTACTTAGTAGTAACATCAAAATATAAAAATATTAGACATCAAATGCTGAACTACTAATATGGCAAATATTGGACCTTGAGAAACTACAATGGTTCCATCTTTAACCGATATTGGCTAATACAGAATAACTAAAGTCTCTTTTATCTTCTTTAACCAGAGACTATTATTCATTGTTTGGATTCCATTTGAGTGACAAGTATAGGAACTGGATGTAAAGTCTTTGTCATCCATTGTAATATGGCAAATATTTGACCTTGAGGAACTCCAACACTGGAACTGGATGTAATGTCTTTGTCATAAATTGTATCTGCCCACACATCAAATGCCGTAATGAAGAGAACTGATAGTCAGTGATTTATCCTCTACCGAGAATTGAACCTGGGACCTCATACATTAAGAGTCAGTGACTTAACCAATGTGCTTTATACCTGTGTGAAATGTTATAATCATTTTTTAAATTTATCAATTTAAGAGAAAATCAAAGATCCCATCAAACATTTTTTAAAGGATAAAACAAATTCCTTCCAATGCAACAGATACATTACATAATACATGCTATGATTAAAAGCTGCAAGAATTATGCAGCAGCTTGGTATTATAAGGATATTTTATTAAAATTTTCCAAATACTAGCATATCCCAAATACTCCCTGTGATGCTAATCTTCCATCAAAAGCTCATAAAAGTCAGCCAAATGCACTGGAGTTATCTGTGTGAAATTGTGCCATAATCATAATAATGCATGTTTAATCCAATAATCTCAATAGTCTTCAGAGTTGTGAATTCCTATCCCACTGCTGCCATCACTAGTGAAATTCATTCTTGTGCATGTCATTGCCACCATATACATTCATGGTATGTCCTTGTCCTTGCCAGTCATTTTACTCTACTTTCCTGGCCCAATTCAAGCAGAATTGAGAGCAAGTATATCCTTTTAACACATGTATTGCACCCTTACCAATGAAAGTAGTCATGCTTGCATATGAAATTCAGCCAGGGTAACTTACTTCCAATGTTCTTAACATGAGCCCTTTAAGTGTGATTCTATTACCCCAGCGGTACATTATTCAAATACTCACAGTTTTATTGGTCCATAGGGGTACATTATTTACCTCTAAGCATCCAAATTGCAATAAAGCATGGCGCCTTACACTCCGATATAAATGTGTTCTCACTTCTCACTTCTCACCATCATATATCAATGTGTCAATGACATAGCTCCACTCTACCTTCAATCTGGAATTCATTCTTACACCACATCTCGTCATTTACGCTCTTCCATGGATACTACACGGCTCTCCATTCCTCCCACAATCAAATTAGCTGGCGATAACGCCTTCACTTCCTTTGGTCCTCGAATTTGGAACAACCTCCCATGCAACATCAGGAGGCCCAAACACTGGCTAGCTTCAAAAAGCTTTTAAAACCCATCTTTTTCCAATTTGATCCATTTCTTGTCATTGCTATTTCTTTCTTTGTTTTCTCTTATTGTAATGCGCCTAGAGCTAAAATTGTATAGGCGCAATATAAATCGATGTATGTATGTATGTATGTATGTATGTATATGCTGTGCATGTTAAATTGTTGTCAAAAATTTGTTAATTTCTCTTTAATTTACCATTTCACATCTCAACTCATTTTTTACTCGAAGCTAAAGGCACGACAATCTCACCAGGACACAGTGGACTGAGTTTTTAGTTCTATATAAAAATGCTTTTGTTTTTTCTGCATTTCTTTTAATGCATGGCTTATTAATTTGAATTTGAAGATACTTTGCCTCACATGCAAAAGACCCAGTAAAAAACAACAATATCTAACAATTATAAGATAATCAAAATAGTTTGCTAAAATGAACTATCAAGACTAACAATATCTCCATCAATTGTATTGATAACCTAATGAGGATAGTATTGCTTTAAAATTCTGATCTGATCTGCAATTGGCTCACTGAATGCACTACCTGTGGGTATTCAAGTTTGGTTTGGGCAGGAACATACCTCCGAGAATCTGAATTGGGCTCTACGTAGGTAAAATTGGTGTGTTTTTAATGTGGCAGTTTGTAAAGTGACCTACAAAAGGAGGACCCTGTTATACCAGAGGCCCAAATATTGAGACCCATATTTGTGACATGTCTGTCCCTCCCCCACATGGTCATTTGTACTGAGTTCCCACTTATCCTGGTCAGTATATTTATCAGTTATTCTATACATCATTGATGTACATTAATTGTACCAGTTATTATTCTGCATTGGACCCTGTATTATATGTAGAGCATAAATCACTCATCAGAAAAGGACATGATGGATATATGCTGCTTCTCATGTTATTCTGCATTGGACATTTTCTAATATGTAGAACATAGCCCAATCATCAGAAAAGGACATTTACCTATGATGGATATATGCTGCTTCTCACGTTATTCTGCATTGGACACTGTGTGATATGTAGAGAATAACCCACTCATCAGGACACATTATATCTTAAAGCAGTGTGGTCTCATAGAGCGTGTTTATAGTGAATATACCGCATTTTGAGCATACCGTATACGATAATCCTTGTATATATACCGATACCCTTGCTGTTTATAGTGAGACACAGGTACCGCACAAATTATATACCAACTAACATTATCGTACATTTGTAATGACCCCGAGGTCACACGGGGAATGTGTAAATATTGTGGCGCGGGCTATAAACAGCCCATTCAACAATATGATCATGGCGGTGAACATGTAGCTTCTGTTTTGATAACTCTTGGGGGTGAGAATCGTTCTGAATGTCCTGCGCGCATCCTACGCATCATGAAGAAGCTCCTACTACCGGTAATACCGAACACAATTTATACTGTTGTGTTTATAGTGGGAATATCTCGCCACAATATCCTTCGGTTGAGAAGGATATCGATGTACTGTACATACATATACTGCTAGTGTTTATAGTGGGCAAGTATCCGGATAATCTCTAACCGGGTAGAAATTCTACCGCAATGTACCGCACATCTGCTCCCACTATAAACACGCTCATAGTTCTCACATGTGGGGCTAAAAAGGAAAAGTGTTTTGACGATGAATCAAGAAATAATACATTCCTAAAATACATAGTAAAATGACCAAGTCAAAATAAAAGACACGTCTCACAGTATCTGACCCCAAAGGGAAACTTAGACCACTAACAAGAATATTTTAAGATATCTGACCTAGATCAAAGTTAAAATTATAAAAAGGAAAGCAAATTACTGACAAGCATATTTCAAACTATCTGCCCCAGAAAATTAAGAATAAAGAAAAATATTATTCAAGTGCCAAATGTTTCAGCTTTTAATGGTACCATCAGAATAACATAATTGGCAACTAGTCTGCTTTTGTATTCTGTGACAATATTTAGCTTACAGACCATTAGCTGAATTTATTTAGATAGTGTTTGGTTTCATTTTACAAAATAAACCCAAACATTTAGTTTAGCTTAACACAACACATTTATTGTGGTATAACTGAAGTGCCCCAGAATATAAACTGCAGTGTTCTAGATTTTTGTGAGCACTTTTAATTTTAAGAATTTTGCAAGGTGTAAATTTGCATTATCAAATTGCCTGCCAATCATTTCTCTACAAGACCGTTACAGTGTAAACAGTTTTATATCCCAAAATGTATCGCTGCTAAAGAGTATGCTTTTAAAAATATCTCAAAAGAAAGTTACCCTGAAAATAAGTAAATGTGTTTAACAATGGGTCCGTCACAATTTACTTGGACCACTTACTGCATAGGTTCTATAAGCAATCAATATTAATACAATATGCTTGTTTCAAAAACATTCCACCGATGCATGGTCAGAAGACATTAAATAGTTTCAATGGTAACAAAAACTGCAGTGGTCTAGTCCTACTTATTGAGCTCATAAATCTTAAATATCTACACAGGAAGGCTGATGATGTAAATGGTTTGGTACTAAATTGATGCAGGCATTTACAGGCACATATCCAGCCAAGGCAATCAAGGGACAAAGGCTGGCAATTGAGATAGTTGTCACAGTTGGAGGAGAAATATTATTTTTAAAAAAGGGCTAATTTAACATAAAATGTTCATTGTTTTCATCCAAATGTCACATGGAAATATTCCAAGTAGTTTCCCCTACCACGCCTCTAAGAAAAACTAGCATTCCATGTTGGCTATTATTATGACTGCAGTGTCAACAGTAGAGAAACAACATCCAGGTACTAGAAAAACAACACTAGCCTCTGATGTTGCATATAACTGGATGTCCAGGCACTGTAAAAACAAACCTACTTAGATGTTGCACATGAATGGGCATTCATGTTCATGTCTACTGTTGTCTATTACTTCTTATTCAAAGATAATACAGGATTTAATTGTCAATGTTACTGAATATGACAGAAAGTAATTATGATATTGCAATAGTAACCCTTTAGTTTCCCCTAACATAGAATAAAAGTTTAATTTCCATTTTGGTCACTGATGGTGAGGGGAGGGTGTTCAAACCCTTAACTTGCACATGTTTTAACAATAACAGTAATAACATCAAAGGAATTGGCCAAGTCTATATCTATTACAAATTGGACAGATATGCTAATTTTGGCACCCAGGTAATGGCAAAACAACATTGGTACTATATGTTGCTTACAGTTGGTCACCCAGTAACTGGAAAAACAACACTAGTCTGTAATGTTGCCTCTCAGATATGCACATAATTGGGCTTCCAGGGTCAGGAAAATAACACTAGTGTGTAATCTTGTGTATTATCAAGAATCCATGAGTGGGAAAAGAAAACAATACGGCTAATTATACACTACTGAGTTGCAAGGTAGACCTGCTAAAACCGTTCCAGTGCCATAATGCTTTAGCAAAATGCCTTTTATTTACTTTCACCTTATTCAGATGTACTTGACATATTTGGGAATAACAAACCTACAATCTGCTCTGACCATTTTTACAATTTTCATCTTCAGCTTCATCAGTGGACAATGTAAGAAGAAAAAAACCAAATCCCTCACATTAGGACTAAATTTGTCCTGGAACCAACTGGGCTAATTGGTTTAGAGGACAGGGAAGATATCTAGTGCATGTTATACAAACAAAAATATATCTCTTATAGTAAAGAGTTTCATGATTATACCATGGAAGAAAGAGATAAGAAGGAACCACAACGGACGCATTCACTTTGTCCACTCCCTTTACCGACATTTAATTGACATTGTTATTCATGAGGATTTACTTTGATCAATACCCTGCGTTAAATAGGTGTTTGGTATTGTGCTCCATGTATTTGCATGTCTTCTGGGGCGTGTCTGAAGGATGATTTGAACTAATGACCTTCCGTGCAAGCACTCTATAGGATTTTCTCTGGTGACGTGATCATCGGTCATTGATGGCCTACATCTTTTTTCTTCCATTTCGCCCAATTTTCCCGAACTTTGATGACTTTTTTCTCAGAGTTGGCAGTCTTTGGCACTGAAACGAGTTAGCTAGTTACGATTATACACATATAAACTATTAAATTAAACAGGTTTCATGTACCGGACTCAACCGGAACATTGTGCATTATTTAAGAACATTTTGCATCTATTTTTCATCAAAAAAGTCACCAAAATCTTACCTTATTTGCTAAAGATGAAACTCAGCAAAAAACGGCCGATTTTGATGACCTTTTCGATGTGTTAAAGGACATTTTCTACACAACACGATCAAGAAAACAGTTTGAATGTAGATCCCAAAACAAAGCTACTATACATGTTCAGAGCATCAGTGAAATTCCATAATCTTACTTCTGGGTAGCGTTTGTTTGTTCTTGGATGGGTTTGTTATAGTTTTTTTCCAGTAATGATTTCACCAAGCATCGATCGCGGTAAATGGATCATACATGAAAGTAAGTACCATTGATAGCTTTTCTTTTCATGCGTCAATAGATAAGTGGATTAAAACTTGGCCGATCGAAGTCGTTGTGGTTCCTTCTCATCTCTTTCTTCCATGATTATACAATGATCTTCTCTATTCCAATGCCCTATAACACGGTTCACAAACCTGTATATTCCTATGGATTCATGAATTGGTCATGTGTTATCATGCATGCAGTTTGCTTTATATCGGATATTTTAATCTAGCTATTCTAAATATAAAAAGGTACTTAGTAGTAACATCGAAATATAAAAATATCAGACATCAAATGCTGAACTTCTAATACGGCAAATATTTGACCTTCAGGAACTACAATGGTTCCATCTTTAATAGGTTAATACATAGGTTAATACAGAATAATTGAAGTCTCTTTTATTTTTTTCAACCTGAGAGTATTATTCATTGTTTGGATTCCATTTGAGTGATGTCTTGGTCATCAGAGTGTATAAACAGATAAACATAGGAACTGGATGTAAAGTCTTTGTCATCCATTGTAATATGGCAAATATTTGACCTTGAGGAACTACAATACTGTCCTGATAGGAACTGGATATAAAATCTTTGTCATAAATTTTATCTGCCCACACATCAAATGCCGTAATGAAGAGAGCTGATAGTCAGTGATTTATCCTCTACCGGATTTGAACCTGGGACCCCATACATTAAGAGTCAGTGACTTAAGGGGAGGCGATCTTTTGTGCGTAATTATAGAGGGCCAGGGGATTCACTCATTATAAAAAAATATTTGAAGAAATCAAACAGCCCCAGGAATAAAAATTGTAGTGTAATTCATGCCAGACATAATTTCTTTTAATGATAAAAATGAATTTTTGTAATCGATCAAAAACCAAACGTTTTAAACCAATTTTGAATTTAGCCTGAATTCGTAAAATGGCACCTCTCGCCCCTTTTTTAGGTCAAGGCTGTTTTGACCATTATGCAGCGAACCATTGCTGAAGCTATTTCACAAACATGTTCAAAACACTTTAGAGAAAGAATGTGGCCATATACTGCTGAAATATCTTTTGTTGATTTCGAATGATACCCTGGACCAAATAAAGCACATTAGAAATGTACTTTATCTGTACTTTAAGGGTACTTTAACTGTACTTTAAGGGTACTTTAACTGTACTTTCTGTTAATTAGTACAAATAAAGTGTACTTTAAATGTGCTTATTTTTCATATCCTGGAAAAACTGTGTACTTTAAAGGGACTTTAAATGTGCTTTATATGACTTTAATTATACTTTATGAATATTTTGATAAATATGGGAAATTTTTTGTGCTTTAACTATACTTTATTTGGACTTAGTTTTTTCCCAGTGTCAGTGAGTTAGAGGTTAATAACTGCGCATCGGTTATTTGGAGGGCATTGTGAAAAATCTAAACATTTTGCCTTTGGAACCGAGGAATATCCCAAGCGGCGTAGCCCCGAGGGATATTCCAAGGTCCAAAGCAAAATGTTTAGATTTTCACAATGCCCCATATATTACCGATGCAAAGTTATTAACCTCATTCATAAACCGTCACTAATCTCTTCACCTTACAAAATAACACAAAATTTTGCTCAAAAGTTTATAAAAATAGATGATTTTTACATCTTCCCTTTCCAAAAATCGATCAGGCTAAAACATGACGACCAATAACAAAAGTGTGTATCACAATCTGTTCAAATATGGTAGCGCGCAATCCAAATGTAAGAGTACTTAAAATGTGCTTTTCAGTGTACTTTAAATGTACTTTAATGTGGTCATCATGGTCATGTGATGTTTACATATACAAGTCACATGACTACATTCTTCTAGATTTGAAAAATACCAACGGCCATCTTGTGCTAAGGTTGCATATTGCAATGGATGTATAAAACTGTTCATACTTATATAAAATGAAGGACTTAATGGACTTATAAATACAGGCTTGATTACAGGAGATAGTTACTGGTAATGTATGCTTGCATGTGAACATACTTGTGTTACCAATAGTTTGATAAGCTCCATATGTGGTAAGCTTATAAGCTTATAATTATAAGCTTACTGGTATATGGTATGGAACCTCATTAAGCACAGTACTTTAAATATGCTTTTTTCAGTATGCTTTAAATGTACTTTTCTAGTCATTGTGCTTTATTTGTACTTTAAAGGTACTTTATTGTCGTTCCAAATGTCGCACATTGGAATGTTGTGTAGAAAGCATATTTAAAGCACAGTGCTTTAAATATACTTGTTTTGGTATAAAGTATAATTAAAGCACAGTACTTTAAATATGCTTGTTTGGTATAAAGTACAGTTAAAGTACAGTACTTTAATTGTGCTTTTTTTCAGTGTGCTTTAAATGTACTTTTCTGGTCATTGTGCTTTATTTGTACTTTGAAGGTACTTTATCATCGTTCCAAATGTCGCACATTGGAATGTTGTTTAGAAAGCATATTTAAAGTACAGTGCTTTAAATATGCTTGTTTTGGTCCAGGGTAATGTCTTAACGTCGTAAATTTTAAGGTGAAATTCCTAAAATCAAAACAAAACATTGCAACGCAGATATTCCGCAACTTATGCAATTTCATCATCGTATCAGTGTCTTTATTATTTGTTTGAAGTCTTTTCCAAACGTTCATGCTATTTTTGCATAAAACGGCCAATCTATCTTTACAAAATGCATCATTTTTATGTAAACAAAAGGCTAAAGATAGCATTACCAGATTTATCTTTTGTTATTACACTCTTCAGTTCATCTGCCTCCATGGCTGAGCGGTAAAGAACGGGACTGATAATCAATGACGCGTGGAATCGTTGGTTTGAGTCCCATCGAAGCCTGTGGAAACTTTTTTTCCTTCAAAATTCATGATCGCATTCCAAGATGAGTAATTTGTCTGTAAATCGTGTACCGTATCCTTAACAAATGTGCTTTGCTTTATACCTGTGTGAAATGTCATTATCATTTTTTATATTTATCAATTTAAGAGGAAATCAAAGATCCTGTCAAACATTTTTAAAGGATATAACAAATTCCTTCCAATGCAACAGATACATTACATAATACAGGCTATGATTAAAAGCTGCAAGAATTATGCAGCAGCTTGGTATTACAAGGATATTTTGTTAAAATGTTCCAAATACTAGCATACCCCAAATGCTCCCTGTGATTCTAATCTTCCATCAAAAGCTGTGGCATAATCATAATAATGCATATGTTTAATCCAATAATCTCAATAGTCTTCAGAGTTGTGAATTCCAATCCCACTGCTGCCACCACTTGTGAAATTCATTCTTGTGCATGTCATTGCCACCATATACATTCATGGAATGGCCTTGTCCTTGCCAGTCATTTTACTCTACTTTCCTGGCCCAATTCAAGCAGAGAGCAAGAATATCCTTTTAACACATGTATTGCACCTTTACCAATGAAAGTAGTCATGCTTGCACATGAAATTCAGTCAGGGTAACTTACATCCAATGTTCTGAACTTGAGCCCTTTAAGTGTGATTCTATTACCCCAGCGGTACATTATTCAAATACTTACAGTTTTATTGGTCCATAGGGGTACATTATTTACCTCTAAGCATCCAAATTGCAATAAAGCATGGCGCCTTATACTCTGATATAAATGTGTTCTCACTTCTGCAGTGGATATGCTGTGCATGCTAAATTGTTGTCAAAAATTTGTTAATTTCTCTTTAATTTACCATTTCACATCTCAACTCATTTTTTACTCGAAGCTAAAGGCACAACAATCTCACCAGGACACAGTAGACTTTTTGAGTTTTTAGTTCTATATAAAAATGCTTTTGTTTTTCTCCATTTCTTTTAATGGATGCCTTATTAATTTGAATTTGAAGATACTTTGCCTCACATGCAAAAGACCCAATAAAAAACAACAATATCTAACAATTACAAGATAATCAAAATAGTTTGCTAAAATGAACTATCAAGACTAACAATATCTCCATCAATTGTATTGATAACCTAATGAGGATAGTATTGCTTTCACAATTCTGATCTGATCTGCAATTGGCTCACTGAATTCACTGCCTGTGAGTATTCAAGTTTGGTTTGGGTAGGAACATACCTCCGAGAATCTGAATTGGGCTCTACTTAGGTAAAATTGGTGTGTTTTTAAGGTATCAGGACGTTTCACCCCACACCAGTACATACCACTACCAGTTCGCCCCAATTCACGTACATACCACTACCAGTTCGCCCCAATACACGTACATACCACGACCGGTTTGCCCCAATTGACTCACTGTGTAAATCGTAATACAGTGCATGCGGTCATTCGATCGATACAACTTCCAATCGTTTGCAGTTTTATTATGCTAAAATCAATACGACCTCCCATCGCTATCAGAGTGTCACCTCTCGAGTGGATTCCTACAGTCATGGATGTATTTTTATTTAGTGTGCTTGTAAATTATTATTAATTTTTATACATCGTTTTTTTTAAATGTTTTGATTATTATTTCACACCCCACAAACACAACCACATATTGCACCAAGTTTGTTGTTAATATTTTTCCAACAGGTAGGCCCTATACATCCATAATAATAGTATTATGCCTACAATAATGATATTAAAACATATTCAAGTTGTGGGGTAGGCTTTTACGACGGGAATTATATAACGATTAGTGGGGTTTTAGCGGGTCCGGGTTCGCCGTCGGACAAGTTTAGAACTGTCAATCTTTCAGGAGTAGCTCTGACTTCTTCAGGACATATTTAATAATAAACCATTATAACAGGGATAAATACATGTATGCGTATATTAGGCTCTAATAATTGAATCTTTTTATAGGCCTAGCCCTAATAATTATGAATCGTGAGAGTTAATGTAAAAATGGTTTTATTGGCGTCTAAACATTCAAAATATGCATACGGTAGGTAGAACGTGACTTTTATATTTATAAGCCATTAGGCCTATCATGAGAGGGTTAAAATGTATAAGTTCTATGAACTTCAAACAGAAGACTATCCCGCATGTCAGTGGAGCGCATGTTTATCCAAAATAATAGCCTTCCGAACAAAATCATACATGTATTAAGAGATCTTGAGTTTGGATGTATTGACATGTTAGCTACATGTTCTTAGGCCCTAGGTGATTTTTGATAGCATGATGTGCTTAAAAGTTGTTTTATCCTTGTTTTTATTTTTACTTGGCCTCATTATTATTATTATTTCACACGCACACATATTACATTTTCTTTTCTATTCTTGTCTGCGTCAAGTTTATTATTTTTCCTTACAGTAAAAAGTCACAATAATAGGCCTAGTTCATGCCTGGGAGTTCATGTAGGCCCTATGACAATAAATATTAAAGTAGGCCTATTTAATAATAACCCATGAAAACAGCCTGGGTAGATACGTGTATTAGGCTGCACTTATTACATTATTAATATTATAGGCTCTATATCGAATAAAAGAATCTTTACATAATAAATATGAATCTTAGGGCATAGAACTGGCTATGATGTAAAAAAATGGTTTGATTGGCGCTTAAACATTCAAAATCGGCATGGTAGGTAGATCGATTTTCTTAACGAACATTAAAAGCCTCGTGTTGGGGATGTCATGAGATGGTTAAAATGTATATTTTCTTTATTTTGAACTTGAAACGGTAAAACTATTTTGTTCCATTTTATATTCCGCATAATTATAGAGGTGATAAATTAATAACATATATATATGTGTTTTTGTTGTTTTATCCTAAAACATGTTTTTATTTTTACTTGGCCTTTTGACAATAATAATAATATTAAAATATTCAATAAACCATGATAACAGGGGTGATAGTAAATACATTCTTTATTAAGGTTGAGATGAAATAATAGCATGTGCTTCTAAAAGTTGTTTTATCCTAATTTCATTTATCATGTTTAAAGAATATACAATTACATTTAAATACTAGTAGCCTATGGCAATGCCTTTTAACTATCTCACATATTGTCTTTATCACACAATGATCATGCAATATCAAAATAATAAACTTGAATATAATATAGGCTCTTCAACGTGTTTAATCCACACCTTCCGAGATTCTTTTAAGCTTGCTTGAAATTCATTACACCCGCTGCATAAATTAAAACATAAATCATGCCATCTTCTCACAGTCACCGACATGATTATTATCAAAACGATATTATCAACACATCAGATGTATTAGACTTTACATTATTCGCAGATGATACTACTATTCTGTACACACCCCTCCACACGTACATACACCCCACCTCACCCCCCCCATACACAACACACATCTTCACAACACACCCCCTCGAAGAATCGAGCGCGGAAATGGAAAATGTTACTTTTTGCGCGCATAAATCCAATTTGAGTTTCCTTTCTTGGTATTTGACGGCATGCTACTCCTATTTTCGCACATTTGACTCACACCTCCCTCTCCGGAGCGTAAACTTTTAAGCGTGTGATTGCCGAAAGAGTTGACACTCGGCATGTGCCCGGCATGTGGCATTTCATGGTCTTAAAGACCGGGTTTTTCGCACAATCGCAAATAAGCGATTCCTCTAAATTAATTTTCTGAAATAAAGACAAAATCAGTTTCATCCAAAGTTGTTAAAATAACAAATGACATGATGACACGGACAGCAATGGTAGGCTATTTGTAATTTCGCCAATTTAAACAATACTTACCTATTTTTGGTAACAGTAAAGGACCACTTCGTAAAACAACCAAAAGACCTAAGTTGTAGATTCTGCCCTCAAGAGAACTCATTTTTAATTTTTCCCTCGAACGGGTCCCAGTCACTGAAATAACCAATTTTTAGGATATTACTTAAAAGGAACCAAAATGTTTTAGCATCTGCCCGCTTGAAAGTCCCTCATTTTGTTAACATTTTCCATGAATGATTTCTATTCGTGTAATTTTGCCCTTAAAAAGACCCACATGTTGACTTTGCGACCTTTTATAAGGGAAATACATAAGGAAATACATTGCCAAAAAATATATATTTCTAGGTATATTTCTAGGTATACTGAAATCATTTTTATTTCATGTCAAAATTTGTTATAGTTACAATTGTTTATCAATTCCAATAAATGGAAGCGGGAGGGGACGCTAAACATGTTTTTTTTTTTTTTTAAAACAAATAGGCCTAGGCCCCTACACATTAACTTTCAAAAAGACATAGGCTTATTAAAGTGCTGTGCTGTTGATATTGGGCTGTGACCGCTCGCCGTTTCAAAATAAAGAAAATAATAAGTAATAATTCAAAGTTACCTCCTGATTATAAATTTATAGTGAAGGGTCTAAACGACATCAAGGGAAAGGAAGACATTGAAAGAGAAAACTATATAGAAAGAAATGAAAATAAAGACGGAAAGGAATAAAAATGAACATAAAATAGAAATACTACGTGTAATATTCCAAAAAGGTGATCATAAAGAAAAAAAAAACAGGGGAGGGGGGATATGAAAATGAAAAAGAGAAGGTAGCAAAATAGAATAGACATAGCGAGATTTAGGCCTATGCCCCCAAAATATATTGATATAGAGGGCGGTATTGGTATAATTTGGACATGAATTTCGACATAAACAACATGAGCCGTCCGGTGTACCAAAAATTACAAATAATTGTCATCATAAAATCAGCTATAAAAGGTCAATATCCTAAATGAATTGAGTAGTAAATAAAATAAAGGATAATACTTGGATGTGCCAGAAAATGGACCGCTTTTTGTAACTCAGACTGGAAAATCCTCGGCGGAAAACCAGGTCAAACTTACGTTTTTTAATATCAGTTAGTTGTGGGAAATGGTTGTTGAATTCTGCAAACATGCGGCACAAAATTAGATTTTCGTGGTAAAAAATAGCGTAAAAGCACTAGAAAGAGAGATTCACGGCGAGAAATTGAGTTTTTTAATAAGCCTACAATGCCCCCTGACGGAATTTTTATGATTGGTCGTACTGCGTTGGCATTGATCGAGTGCACAGCTATGCGCACGCTACGGCAACGTTTACACGGTGAGTCAATTGGGGCGAACTGGTAGTGGTATGTACGTGTATTGGGGCGAACTGGTAGTGGTATGTAACGTGCATTGGGTGAACTTTTTTGGGGCGAATAGATTTCTGGGTGAGACGTCTCGCATTCGTTTTTAATGTGGCAGTTTGTAAAGTGACCTACAAAAGGAGGACCCTGTTATACCAGAGGCCCAAATATTGAGACCCATATTTGTGACATGTCTGTCCCTCCCCCACATGGTCA
Source organism: Amphiura filiformis (assembly GCF_039555335.1). Classification (NCBI taxonomy): domain Eukaryota; kingdom Metazoa; phylum Echinodermata; class Ophiuroidea; order Amphilepidida; family Amphiuridae; genus Amphiura; species Amphiura filiformis. The sequence continues at coordinate 19,866,390 of NC_092632.1, read as the reverse complement.
TTTGTACTGAGTTCCCACTTATCCTGGTCAGTATATTTATCAGTTATTCTATACATCATTGATGTACATTAATTGTACCAGTTATTATTCTGCATTGGACCCTGTATTATATGTAGAGCATAAACCACTCATCAGAAAAGGACATGATGGATATATGCTGCTTCTCATGTTATTCTGCATTGGACACTTTATAATATGTAGAACACAGCCCAATCATCAGAAAAGGACATTTACCTATGATGGATATATGCTGCTTCTCATATCAAGAATAAACACACAATCCATCAGGACACATTAAAGTTTTTTTTTTTTTAAACTTCCGTGGTCGGGGTACGCGCTGGTGAATTGCGATCGCGTAAAAGTGCCAAGGTCGCCTACTACGCGCCGAACAGACAACCAATGGGTCAACCGACTTGTTGTCAAGTGCGTTGATCAGCCAATCAGCGTGATTGCTTTTTTTTTTCTGTGTGTACGTCAGAGACGCTTGGCGCAGCTCGGACCACGGAAGTTTTAAAAATTAACTTTATATCTTAAAGCAGTGTGGTCTCATAGTTCTCACATGTGCGGCAAAAAAGGAAAAGTGTTTTGACGATGAATCAAGAAATGAAAATGAAATACATTCCTAAAATACATAGTAAAATGACCAAGTCAAAATAAAAGCCATGTCTCGCAGTATCTGACCCCAAAAGGGAAACTTAGACCACTAACAAGAATATTTAAAGATATCTGACCTAGATAAAAGTTAAAATTATAAAAAGGAAAGCAAACTACTGACAAGCATATTTCAAACTATCTGCCCCAGAAAATTAAGAATAAAGAAAAATATTATTCAAGTGCCAAATGTTGCAGCTTTTAATGGTACCATCAGAATAACATAATTGGCAACTAGTCTGCTTTTGTATTCTGTGACAATATTTAGCTTACGGACCATTAGCAGAATTTATTTAGATAGTGTTTGGTTTCATTTTACAAAATAAACCCAAACATTTAGTTTAGCTTAAGGGCTGGGGTATGAACGTTTGGACAGTATTTATTTTGGGACATTAGAGCACATCAGACATATCGAATTGCATTCTGAATATGAAGAATGTCATTCTGATATCAAATAATTTTGATTTTTGAAATTCGCAATTTAATACACATTTTATGGCAAATCATTAAAATTGATATTTTTGATATTTAACAGTACTTGAAGTAAACTTTATAAATCTGATGATTTATACTTAAAGTGTATGTAGGTGGGATGAAAAGCCGACGATCAATTGAAAATTTTGACCTTTCGTATTGAAGATATGGATTTTTTCCCAAAACACCAAAAAAATTAGGTCTTTTGGGAAAAAATCCATATCTTCAATATGAAAGCTCAAAATTTTCAATTGACCGTCGGATTTTCCTCCCTGCTACATACACTTTAAGAATATATCATTAGATTTATATAATTTACTTGAGGACTGTTATATATCAAAATTTGAAAAATATCAAATTTTTATAATTTGTCATAAAATTTGTATTATATTGTGATTTTTAAAAAATGAAAATTATTTGATATCAGAAAGACATGCTTCGTATTCAGAATGCAATTCGATAGGTCTGAGGTGCTCTCATGTCCCAAAAAATACTGTCGAAGCATAATAAACGCTCATTTTGGATCCCTTAACACAACACATTTATTGTGGTATAACTGAAATGCCCCAGAAAAAAACTGCAGTGTTCTAGATTTTTGTGAGCACTTTCAATTTTAAGAATTTTGCAAGGTGTAAATTTGCCTTAAGGCCCGGTCACACTGTGACGGACGATAAGCAACGAAAGGTGACGAACGTGAAAATCACAAAATGTTGACGGCAAAGCGGCGACAAAAAGAGCAAAAACAAGATTCGGTGACGAGTGGGAGCGACCTTTAGCGACAACACGACGGCAAGGGACGAGAGGATGCGGCAGGAACCGGAGACTAGCGACCAAATCCGGACGCTGTCTGGGCGATGGGGGACGAAGTCTCGACGGAGCCCGACAACAAGCAACGAGGTCAGACGGCTGGCAGCGGATTTGCTTATGCAAGGAACGGCAACTGACGGTGGATTGCGGTGATGATGACGTGACTCAGCAGCCGACATCAAAGCCTGTGTGTAAAAGGGTCGTATAGTCCCCTTTGGCATTCCCACTCTTCACAACGTTCTGATCATCCACTCAAAAAATATCAATATCAATAATAATCAAATATATTAACATCAATATCAACAATAATCAAAAATAGTAAAATCAATATCAATAATAATCCAAATTATTATCTATATCAATAATAATCAGGATTATTAACATCAATATCAATGATAATCAAAAATATTACACATATCAATAATATTCAAAAATATTACACATATCAATAATAATCAAAACTATTAATATCTTTATCAATAATAATCAAAAATATTACCATCAATATCAATAATAATCAAAAATATTACACATATCAATAATAATATAAAAAAACCAATATAAATATCAATAATAATAATAAAAAATAGTAAAATCAATATAAATAATAATCTAAACTTTTAATATCAATAATATATTAACATCAATATCAATTATTATAATCAAAGATATTAATATCAATATCAATTAGGCATATTATAATCAAAGATATTGATATCAATATCAATAAAAAAAAAAATATTTACACATATCAAAAATAATCAAAAAAATTAATATAAATATCAATAGGAATCAAAATATGAAAATCAATATTAATAATAATCCAAACTATTATATCAATATCAATATATCAATAATGATAAAAATACTATCATCAATATCAATAATAATCAGAAATATTAATATTTTTGATTATTATTGATATTATTTTCTTTTTATATGAACTTTAAAATTGCATCGTGCCTGGTAGTCTATTGAAATCGAACTGACGTCAATAAAACGTCAAACATCGCAAAAAAAAGACTTGATTAGAATTTACCGTCACTCATCGTGAGTTGCCGTTAGTTGTCGCTGAGAATCCGTCAGCGACCGCAGACGGTCGAAATTATTCGTCGGGAAATTTTCAACATGTTGAAAATTTTGTGACGACAAAAAAGTAGTTGTGATTCCGTTCAAATTTCGTTGGAGACCGCAGCCCTCATTTCTTTGACGTTTCCATACCGTGGGAAGCCGTCTCTAGTCGTTTGAGGTCGTCACAATTTCGTTGGTAGTCGTTGTCAACGACCATAAAAAAAGACTTGATTAATTTTACAATCCTACAAATGCATATATCTATCTCATGAATCGCACAAAAAGTTTAAAATCGTTGACCATCGTTTAAAAATCGTAACCCATCGCAGACCACCGTTTCAATGCTGCAGGTACTCGCAAACGATACTCGCAAACAATATCCGTCACTCTCCGGACAAATTCGCAAGTCACTGTCCATGCTGTCGCACCAAGATCATTACAATTTCGTTGCTTGCCGCAGCGTGTCGTCAGGGTTCGAGATGTGGCGGCGGCTGCCGTTGGTTATTCGTCAATGGACGTTGACAACGACTACCAACGAAATTGTGACGACCTCAAAACGACAAGAGACGGCTTCCCACGGTATGGAAACGTCAAAGAAATGAGGGTTGCGGTCTCCAACGAAATTTGAACGGAATCACAACTACTTTTTTGTCGTCACAAAATTTTCAACATGTTGAAAATTTCCCGACGAATAATTGCGGCCGTCTGCGGTCGCTGATGGATTCGTCAGCGACAACTAACGGCAACCCACGATGAGTGGCGGTAAATTCAAAATTGCAATTCGCAGCTTAACGTCGCTTGCCGTTCACCCCTATTCGTCACTGTGTGACCGGGCCTTTATCAAATTGCCTGCCAATCATTTCTTTACAAGACAGTTACAGTGTAAACAGTTTTATATCCTAAAATGTATCGCTGCTAAAGAGTATGCTTTTAAAAATATCTCAAAAGAAAGTTACCCTGAAAATAGGTAAATGTGTTTAACAAGGGGTCTGTCACAATTTACTTGGACCACTTACTGCATAGGTTCTATAAGCAATCAATATTAATACAATATGCTTGTTTCAAAATATTCCACCCAGGCATGGTCAGAAGACATTAAATAGTTTCAATGGTAACAAAACCTGCAGTGGTCTAGTCCTACTTATTGAGCTCATAAATCTTTAATATCTACACAGGAAAGCTGATGATGTAAATGGTTTGGTACTAAATTGATGCAGGCATTTACAGGCACATATCCAGCCAAGGCAATTAAGGGACAAAGGCTGGCAATTTAGATATTTGTCACAGTTGGAGGAGAAATATTATTTTAAAAAAGGGATAATTTAACATAAATGTTCATTGTTTTCATCCAAATGTCACATGGAAATATTCCAAGTAGTTTCCCCTACCACGCCTCTAAGAAAAACTAGCATCCCATGTTGGCTATTATTAGGACTGCAGTGTCAACAGTAGAGAAACAACATCCAGGTACTAGAAAACAACAATAGCCTCTGATGTTGCATATAACTGGATGTCCAGGCACTGTAAAAACAAACCTACTTAGATGTTGCACATTAATGGGCATTCATGTTCATGTCTACTGTTGTCTATTACTTCTTATTCAAAGATAATACAGGATTTAATTGTCAATGTTACTGAATATGACAGAAAGTAATTATGATATTGCAATAGTAACCCTTTAGTTTCCCCTAACATAGAATAAAAGTTTAATTTCCATTTTGATCACTGATGGTGAGGGGAGGGTGTGCAAACCCTTAACTTGCACATGTTTTAACAATAACAGTAATAACATCAAAGGAATTTGCCAAGTCTATATCTATTACAAATTGGACAGATATGCTAATTTTGGCACCCAGGTAATGGCAAAACAACATTGGTACTATATGTTGCTTACAGTTGGTCACCCAGTAACTGGAAAAACAACACTAGTCTCTAATGTTGCCTCTCTGATATGCACATAATTGGGCCTCCAGGTTCAGGGAAAATAACACTAGTGTGTAATCTTGTGTAATATCAAGAATCCATGAGTGGGAAAAGAAAACAATAAGGCTAATTATACACTACTGAGTTGCAAGGTAGACCTGCTAAAACCGTTCCAGTGCCATAATGCTTTAGCAAAATGCCTTTTATTTACTTTCACCTTAACCAGATGTACTTGACATATTTGGGAATAACAAACCTACAATATGCTCTGACCATTTTTACAATTTTTCATCTTCAGCTTCATAAAAATTAATTTTGGTGTTTTATATAGCGCCTTTTCCGGATCATAGGGGGATCAAAGCGCTGTAATTTCGCTGCCATGGTGGATCATCACAATCAGATCGTATCAACTAGGCTGGTTGCAGCCGAACTTGGGGCAAACCTATCCGCACTTAGATTGTAACATCCACCAATTATCTATGCAGCTCCCCAAATTCCATTGGGTGAAGGAAATTTTTGATAGCCAAACAACTAATCACCAATTTTTTGAAAGCAGGAGGAAACCGGAGATCCCGGAAAAAACCTGCAACTGCGAGCATGGAATTGGGATAAACCAAGTGCACATGAGTCCTTGGGCCGCGCCGGGGCTTGAACCCGGGACCTCAGTGGTGCAAGGTGAGGGAATAACCGCTGCGCCAACTTGCCCTCATCAGTGGACAATGTAAAAGAAGAAAACAAATCCCTCACAATAGGACTAAATTTGTTCTGGAAACAACTGGGCTAATTGGTTTAGAGGACAGGGAAGATATCTAGTGCATGTTATACAAACAAAAATATATCTCTTATAGTAAAGAGTTTCATGATTATACAAAGATCTTCTCTATTCCAATGCCCTATAACACAGTTCACAAACCTGTATATTCCTATGGATTCATAAAATGGTCATGTGTTATCTAAGTATAAAATCTAATACCTTAGGCCACATCAAAATTTCAAGATGGTAGGTTTTTGAACTGTGCTTTAAGGAAAACAGGATTTGCAGATGTATCTCTTCTATAAATACTATCTCCATCATTTCCTGGTTAACTTTCTATGTTTTCATGCAATCAATTTGTACAAATTGTCCTTGGCAGCTTAAATTTAAACTAGTGCATACCTTTTCTAGGTTGTTCTATATATATATACAGGAATAGATATAGTGACGCATTTCGGTTGTCATACATGACGTTCTCTTTTTAACAGATATTTTAATCTATCTATTCAAAATATAACAAAGTACTTAGTAGTAACATCAAAATATAATATATATATAAGGCATCAAATACTGAACGTCTAATATGGCAAATATTTGACCTTGAGGACCTACAATGGTTCCATCTTTAACCGAAATAGGCATCATACAGAATATTATCTTCTTTATCTTGAGAGCCTGAGAGGTATATTCGTTGTTATGATTCCTTGTGAGTGATGTCTTGGTCATCATAGTGTATAAACAGACAAACATAGTCCTGATAGGAACTGGATGTAAAGTCTTTATCATCAATTGTATCTGCACACACTTCATATGTCGTAATGAAGAGTTAATACTTCTCCTTGTGGGTGATGTCTTGGTCATCATAGTGTATAAACAGACAAACACTGTCCTGATAGGAACTGGATGTAAAGGCTTTATCATCAATTGTATCTGCACACACTTCATATGTCGTAATGAAGAGTTAATACTTCTCCTTGTGAGTGATGTCTTGGTCATCATAGTGTATAAACAGACAAACACTGTCCTGATAGGAACTGGATGTAAAGGCTTTATCATCAATTGTATCTGCACACACTTCATATGTCGTAATGAAGAGTTAATACTTCTCCTTGTGAGTGATGTCTTGGTCATCATAGTGTATAAACAGACAAACACTGTCCTGATAGGAACTGGATGTAAAGGCTTTATCATCAATTGTATCTGCACACACTTCATATGTCGTAATGAAGAGTTAATACTTCTCCTTGTGGGTGATGTCTTGGTCATCATAGTGTATAAACAGACAAACATAGTCCTGATAGGAACTGGATGTAAAGTCTTTATCATCAATTGTATCTGCACACACTTCATATGTCGTAATGAAGAGTTAATACTTCTCCTTGTGGGTGATGTCTTGGTCATCATAGTGTATAAACAGACAAACATAGTCCTGATAGGAACTGGATGTAAAGTCTTTATCATCCATTGTATCTGCACACACTTCATATGTCGTAATGAAGAGTTAATACTTCTATACTTGTCAGTGGTTTCTCCTCTACCGGGAATTGAACCCGGGACTTCATATATTAATAGTTGGTGACTTAACAAATGTGCTTTTATAGCTGTGTGAATTGTCAGAATCATTTTTATATTCATCAATTTAAGAGAAAATCAAAGATCCCATCAAACATTTTCTTAAAGATATAACAAATACTTTTCTATAAATTACGGAAATACAGGTCATACATGTTCAAAAGCTGCGGGAATTGTGCAGCAGCTTGGCTTGGATATTTTGTTAAGATGTTCCAAATACTAGGATACCTCAAATACTCCCTGTGATCCTCTTTCATTAAAAGCTCATAAAAGTCAGCCAAAAGCACTAGAGTTATCTGTGTGAAATTGTGACATAATCATAATGCATACGTTTAATCCAATAATCTCAATAGTCTTCAGAGTTGTGAATTCCAATCCCACTGCTGCCATAACTTGTGAAATTCATTCTTGTGCATGTCATTGCCACCATATACATTCATGGTATGTCCTTGTCCTTGCTAGTCATTTTACTCTACTTTCCTGGCCCAATTCAAGCAGAATTGAGAGCAAGTATATCCTTTTAACATATGTATTGCACCCTTACCAATGAAAGTAGTCATGCTTGCATATGAAATTCAGTCAGGGTAACTTATTTCCAATGTTCTTAACTTGAGCCCTTTAAGTGTGATTCTATTACCCCAACGGTACATTATTTAAATACTCACAGTTTTATTGGTCCATAGGGGTACATTATTTACCTCTATAGCATCCAAATTGCAATAAAGCATGGCGCCTTACACTCCGATATAAATATGTTCTCACTTCTGCTGTGGATATGCTGTGCATGCTCAATTGTTGTCAAAAATTTTCATATCTCACTAAAGACACAACCATCTCACTCAGACAGAGTGGACTTTTTAGTTTGTTTCCCCTTGTTTGAATACATAATACATTCTGAATGGTTATGAAATGGAAATAAAAGTTTGCAGCATCCTTTATGCATGAATAATGTACCGTCAATTGGAAAAAAGGGTGAGTTCAGTATTCTAATTTTTTTCAATCTCAAACACATTATTAATCTACAAAGGATAATGCATTACCCTTTAATTATTAATGGAAATATACTATTTGCTCTATTGTTATTACTGTTTACTGTTTACACAAGGAGAGTCTGTTTGTTTAGCCTTATATATTTTATTCTGGTTGGTGAGGACCTTATGTAACACATTTGTTCTGTAAATCACTCTCTTAAAAGCATTCCCAAATGTTGTGAGCTGTATTTTAATTCTATAAAGTGTGTCATACGTAGGATTGGTTCATGGAGCATGTGACACATTTGAAATGGTTATAGCTATGTGACACTTGCTAGTTTGAGTAACTACACTCTGAGAGTTCTCAGGTGTCTTTGTGTTATAATAGATTGATTCAAAGTAAGACAATACAAGCAGTAAGATGATAAAGGATGTTCATACATACTCACGATATAACGACGTTTCTGATTGGGTTTGCCCCCTTTTTTGCTGGTCATAAATACCATTTATGACTAGTACACAGGGCATAAACAAGCTGCGTCACGCAGCGTTGGAACCCAATTAACGCGATCCATGATTTGCTAGTGTTGCGTACACGCGCATGTCACCGCGCCCATCACATGCGGAGCGCAAGAGATGAACGCGTGGACTCCTGGCCGTTGACCTCACAAGCTGCTTCCTGCAAGTATAATAGGCCTACTCATTTTCTCCCTATTTTTGAAGGAAAACGGTATGAAAATGTTATTTAAACTTGTAAACCTTATTATTTTCATTTGTTTTGGATTGCTAACAATGTTCAGAATGTTGGGTATGTAAGAACGGGGTTCATTCATAGGATTTCGGGCATGATCGTTGATTTATGCCCTTGGCCCCCGCCTCGGGCATAAACAGCGATCATGCCCTCAATCCTATGAATGAACCTCTAATTCATTGCTTGTCAATAATTTTGTTCATTTCCCTAAGATGATTTGTACTATATCAAATTGGCTTGAGACTTTATAGAAAGGCAATGTGATCACTTTGAAGTGTAATCATTCTCCTTGCAATTGTAATATATACACCAAAGATTCAGCCTCTTTTGCCTTAGGGAAAATTTCAAGCACAAATAGAGAGCTCTGTTCTCTGAAAATTCCAAACAGAATCAAGGTCCCTGCCCTTATTTGCTGGTGGATTTTTTATGGGGGGGGGGGCACTTTTAATTTGTGCCTAAATAGTAAAATTCAATTTATGTCATATATGCCATTAGGCAAATCTTTATGGTGTAGCCTACACTTTATATCCTCCTGATTGTTACTTGTAGCAATCATCCAAAGGGTCCTCAAATATAACTTGAAATGTTCCTCATACAAGAGCTTAGAAGCTTGGAAGAAAGAGATATACATATTCCCTGTGCCCTATTCCATCAAATGACTCATGCTATTACTTGGCAAATTGCACTAGAATTATCCATGTGAAATTGTGGCATAATCATAATAATGTGTACATTTAATCCAATAATCTAAATAGTCTTCAAGGCTGTGAATTCCAATCCCATTGCTACCATCACTTGTGAAATTCATTCTTGTTCATGTCATTGCCACCATATACATTCATGGTATGTCCTTGTGCTAGTCCTTTTACCCTAATTTTCCAGCCCAATTCAAGCAAAAGTAGGTTTATCCATCAGCTTTCTTTAATATAATGTATTGCTATGAAGTAATCATGCATTAAACAAAAATCCGGTCAAGACAAATTTTTTTCCAGTGTACTTAACTTGAGCCTTTTAACTGTGATGGCAATATATCATTTGATCTCTTCTTATTATTGTACACACAGAATTTACTTTAAATGTAATCAAGTGTTTAAAACTTATCTACGACAAATCCAATCATTTTTTTCTGGTGTACTAAACTCAAGCCCATTAAATGTGATGGAAATATACTTCTGCCGGATTTCATATCTTTATTCTGTACATACAGAAGGATTCAAATGTAATCAACTGTGTAATAACCTATATATTTGATCCAATTCACACAAATCTGAACACATTTGGTTCTGTTAATGACTTTCTTAAAGCATACACAATTTTTGTGGGTGTTCTGAACTGTATTACTGAGTTCAAAAGTGGGTCATATATAGGATTGTTTCATAGGGCATGTGACACATTTGAAATGGTTACAGGTATGTGACACTAGCTGGTTTGTGTAATTGCACTCTGTGAATTCTCAGGTGTCTTTGTGTCATCATAGATTCATTTGAGAATGGAATGTCTTATTTATCTACTCAAGGAATGAGATGGAACAGTTACTACGGACCTATAGTGACTTACCACAAAGTAAGGTGATGTGAGCAGTAAATGGTAAGGCTGCATTGCAATTGTCAATATTGTTCATTATTGTTATGTGGGCTTGGCTTAATGAGTTTTATACAGGTGAGGCAATATGGTGACTCAAGCATGCATCAGTTTTGTCATAGATGGGGCAATTGCATTCTGGAAAATATTGTTCATTTTCACACTGTCATCTTTTTGTAGGTTTTCAAAACTTGGGTTCAGCTACAGGGAGAACTATGCTTCGCAAACACTCTTTTCTTATAAGGAAATTCAAAACACATAATGGATGGGCTGGCTAATATTTCAAGTGGTGGATGCCGACGATTCAGCCTACGATTCAGTTTAAGTATAAACTAATACAGTTTAAGTAAAACTGCATTTTTTTCAAGAAAAAATAAAGTTACATTTGTGAGTACATCCCTGTTGTTTTATATAAAAACATGTCATGAACAGCGTTCTTAGTTTGGGCACATGTATTATGCCAATGCATTATTGTGCGATCATTGAGGATCAACAAGTGTGCCACCGTTGTGTGGCTGTGCGCGGCTGTCTTATATGTGTACATCCATATCAAAACGATGCACTTGTCGGCTGCTACATGTGTCTCATTTCACATAATAACTAAGAATAAATATCAGACTCATCTCAGAAGTGGAGGTCACTTCAAATCATCCCAAGTCACATGGTTTAGGAATACAGAGAACATTCATTAACCATGTGACTTGGGAATGATTTGAAGTGACCTCTACTTGAGATGAGTCTGGTATTTATTCCTAGGCTATTATGTAAAATGAGACACATGTAGCAGCCGACAAGTGCATTGTTTTGATATGGATGTACACATATGACTATCCATTATCGTGTCATAATGTATAGCTGTGTATTCTTGACAAGACACACCTACTGAATAAGAATGTACTTTCAATGTTTCATAATTTGTTTGATATCAATGAAAGTTATTTGTCGTTATTTTATGTCCTGTGGCTCACATTTCTTGGGTTTCAGTGTAAGTATCCATCCCTCATAAAAATAACATCCTTAAACAGTTATTATTAGCATTCCATTAGCATTCAATAAGGAAAGAAAACTAGAACAAAAACAATAATTTTGATAGTGACAAGTCACATACATTCTAAACCTGTGTCAAGCTTAAGTACTGTAGTATACTGGGAGAGAAGGTAATTCCTCCATGAAGAAAAGGATATGTATAAAGAAATGAAGATGGAGCCGCAACAAACCCAAGCAATTGGTTTTGGGCTGAAAGCCATATGCCACATTCTACTTATTGCGACCATCACAAAGAAATCTGTCATTCACTGAGGATGCTTCAAAGGAATTCTACTTTGCTTAACAATCTATCTGGGGAACTCACCAACAAAATAAGAGAATTGGGGCACAATGTCAACAATTATGGCTGGGAAAGTAAGTAGGTAGGTCATATCAGACTGTAAAGTTCCTGTCTTTACACAGGGGAGGACATCTCATGTCTACAACTAGACTAAGTGTGCTCTTATCATGGATAACATTGTCTAATTCCTGTCTGAAATAAAGTAAGGAACAAATGGTATTTATAGTTAGTAATATGGAACATAGAGGTTTCAATTGACCTATTATGCAACTTGATATGATGCAGTAATGTGGTGGATTGGGATTTGGAAATGTGGGCAATGGATACATAGCACAAATAAATGGTTTAGTGAGATTGACCTACTTCCAGAATGATTCCAATGTGCCAAATGGTAGTATATTTGCAATTTAAATACTAAACCTAACATGTTGTTACTTTGGTTGAAGTTTAAAAGGAAGATGCACATTTCAAAGAGTGATAAATTTCATCTCTAGTATATTGAGTTGGGCATATTGTCGTCTGTACCCCTGGCTGGTGCACAATTGTAACAATGCAAGTGAATTAATTAAAAAAGCATCTTTAATTGATCTAACACCTTTAATGTTACTGGTTAATATTATCTTTGTTAAGCATAAATGTCTGTTAGAGAGACTAAAGCCAAAAAAAGCTATGTGTTTTTAGGCTACGTTCTTTTCTTTTTTGTGTTGCTAGAAGAACTAAAAACAAAGGTACACATACCTGCATGTATTGCTTGCAATATTTGAAATATCGATTTTGTGATTTCATGCCTTCAACTGACAACTGCTATATAAGAAAGAATAGATAAAATAAGATAAGAATGATGCACTTTCCTCTCACCTTGCAATCTCTAATATGGTTGACTGAAATTGCTCATAGATCTAGTCTTTTCACACCAGTCACTATGTTGTCAGCTAACTCCATTCAATTGAATGCAATATTAGATTAGCTATTACATTGACCTATTTTGACTACACAGTTATTATCTTACTCTTGTGATGCGTATGATTGAAGAAGACAATATACAAGATGTAATCACAATAAACCCTGGGGTTTTTCCTAATTCTGGTATCCAGTCTGGTTAATCCATGTTATAATTTGATGATAAAAATGACACAATTTTAACTACTGCAATGTTATGTTTCATCATAACAAGTCAAGCAAGAAATAAGTACTTGAATAAGTGCACTAATGATGCTCATTGATGTCATCAAAACAAATGAAATAGTCAGTCATGCACTGTTCCCAAATCTTCAGGAGTGCAGCAGAGGACCAAGCAGTCACCATCCACAGAGCTACAGAAGATAATGGGCCGGGATAAAGGGTCAGTATATTGAAATTGTTCACATATTTTGCCCTTGTGACAAGCTCAGCAGTAATCAGTAGTTCCCCCCTGTGTGGCAAAACATTGGGAAGTAGCACAAGAACAAAGCTCACAAAATAGTGATGGCGGTCCCAGATAGGTCATCTGAGGATATGGGTAGTGAACACCATACATAGTAAATATTAATGTGAAACACTTTTTTTTCAGCCAATTTTACAAGTTGACCTCAAATGAACTTTGACCTCAGTATGTGACATTGAACACCACCATTACATGAAAGTTACCATAATGCAACATAGGCTCCAGTTTTGTTGCAATTATATGTGACATTACATGTGAACAATTTCATGTGAGACCAGATTTTGTATTTTCAGCCTATTATACAAGTGGACCTCAAATGACCTTTGACCTCAGCATATGACCTTGAACACCACCAATAGATGAGGTACCATAGTGCAGCTTTGACCCAAGTTTGATGTACAATTGCATGTGAACTGTTCATGTGAGACCAGATTTTGTATTTTCATCCAATTTACAAATTGACCTCAAATAACGTTTGACCTCAGCATATGACCTTGAAGTTGAACACCATCAATAGATCAGGGTTCCCATCGTGGAGCTAAGACCCAAGTTAAGTTGCAATAGGATTTGAACTGTTCATATGAGACCAAATTGTTGATGGATGGACACACAGCCACACTGGCTGACTGATGGATGGACACACGACTTGTGATGCCATAAGGTTTTTCCTTCGGCTGACCTAAAAATGCTTTGAGAACTGGTAAAAACAAAATCACATGGTATGTGTACGAGGATCTGAAGAAGTTTTGTTTTCATGTTTATTCATTTATTAGTGTTAATGCTTTGTTGAAAAAAATTAAATAAAAAAAATCAAAATATTTGCAAATGACCTCAAGTGACCCATAGATGACCCTTGACCTCACACCTGTTGACATCACATATGTCAATGTACCCAAGGGCCACCGAGTCCAAGTCTCATTGATATCCATCAAAGCATGTGCCAGAAATCAACAAAAAAGACAGGTTAATGGTTAACATTTTCTGTACACAGAGCCACACAACACACAGCCAGTCATACATTGGAGCTCATTTTGTAGTTTGCTGGTGACAAAAAGAACAAAAAGAATGATTAATAAAGTGTTGCTTTAAGGAGCTACAGAATTACCTTCTAGACGAAGCACTTTAAATTAACCTAAATAGCAACATAAAAGAGTGGTATCCTCAAAAGTAGGTTTCAATGGATCAAAATACATTTTGTTTTCATGTTTATTTATTACCAAAGAGTGATTGATTAAGCATCACTTTTATGAGTATCGACATACACCCTAAATCAAATTATGGTTAAAATAAAGTAAAACATTAACATATTTATAAATTTAATGTGCACACTAAAATTGGCAATGTTTCAATGTAATGGTAAATGGATGCAAACAAGTTTTACTTTCAATTTTATTTATTTACTGACAAAAAAATGAGTGATTTATAAAGTGTCACATTTATAAGCTATAGGCAGCCATCACCTTCCAGACAATTGAAATGAAAGGTAACCTAAATGTGGGTAAAGATTACATAAAGAGGTGGCCTTCAAGGCATATTTCTGTTTTCTTGTGTATTCACTATTCAATTGTCTTCCTAACCTTATAAGCTATAAACCTAGATTTTGAAGTTCCTGGTTAAGACTTCATTCAGTTTTTAGATCATTTACCCAGCTATGCTGTAAACTGACAACTTCACTAAAAAAATCAATCATCACTCCTTTAACATTAAGGCAAGCAATGTCACTTCCAAAACAATGCCCTGTAGCAACATTCAAATTTGATAGTTAGGTAATAAATATGAATAAATAGACCTGTTATTGTTACTTTCTAATAATGACAGGCTTTTACATGAAAGTTGAGTCAACTGTTATTACTATGTCCTACATACGTTATTAATATAGCCCAATTCTTTATTAATATATCCCAATTCTTAAGTACATGAATGTGATGTGACATAATTAATGCTGAATGTTGTTAGAACATGTTGTAATTGAGTATGACCAATTGAATTTGGCAGGTCACAGCACTATAATGTCTATATTAGTACAAACAAAACATTTTGCTCTGCAAAAATGATGTTAATGAGAAGTTAGCCAATTACTTACACTAAAAAGTTTAATAAAGCTCCTGATCCTACTCATGACAATCGGTAGTACTAAATATATATAGTTTTGGGAACAAAAAACACACAAACACTCTTAAATTAAAATTGGAGAGTTGTCACAAATTTATTAATCAGTAATGAGCATAGTGGTTTATTGTATGCAGTCTTTGCTCAATATGCACATTGTTTCTGCCCAAACTTTATTAATTCTCATTGGTATTGGTGTCATATAAGAGGATGGTCTTTCACATAAATGTATTAGCAATAACAGTATATTTCAAGTACCTTTAAGCTTTATTGGAACATTAACCTAGATAGCAGCATTCCAATAACCTCCTAAACATTGCTACAATGAACCAGGCATGTACTTTATTATACAAGCCTGACAGCCAATGGCTGCTAACTTAGTTGTTGGATGAGAAAATTACTTGTGATATGCCCGGCAAGTTTTTATATGAAAATCAAGTCATCTTTTATTACTGTGACACATTGAGTGACTAGCATGACTGAGGTTGTACATTATAAGAATGCGACATGAGTGATGTTGGATACTATACACAGTGATGGTCAAAGTCTACAAAACTGTTAATAATAAGTTAGTTAATTACTTAATTGTTAATTACAATCTGTAGTATTATATAGAGAATTGTGAGACCAAATGGCACAAGAACACTCATAGTTATATTTATAATGTATCAATAATGAGTGCAGTAGTTTATTGTATAAATTCTGCTCAGTATGCAGATTGTGTTTCTTTTGTGTGTTTTAGATTTCAAAGTAAGATTCAGAGATAGAAACTATATGAATCTTTACAAAATTTCATCTTTTCAAGCTTGTTAATTTGTGTAATTACACTCTGTTAATTCTCAGGTGTCTCTGTGTCATAATAGATTCATTTAAGGGATCTGGAGCGTTTTGACAGTATTTATTGTGGGACATGAGAGCACATCAGACATATCGAATTGCATTCTGAATACGACGAATGTCTTTCTGATATCAAATAATTTTGTTTGTTTTTAAATTCTTGATATAATACAAATTTTATGACAAATTATTAAAATTTGATATTTTTCACATTTTTGATATATAACAGTCCTCGAAGTAAATTTTATAAATCTAATGATATATTCTTAAAGTGTATGTAGCTGGGAGGAAAAGCCAACAATCAATTGAAAATTTTGACCTTTCATATTGAAGATGTGGATTTTTTTCCCAAAAAGACCTAATTTTTTTGTGTGTTTTGGGAAAAAATCCACATCTTCAATACAAAAGGTCAAAATTTTAAATTGATCGTCGGCTTTTCATCCCACCTACATATACTTTAAGTATAAATCATCAGATTTATAAAGTTTACTTCGAGTACTGTTAAATATCAAAAATATCATTTTTTAATCATTTACCATAAAATGTGAATTATATTGCGAATTTCAATAAATCAAAATTATTTGATATCTGAAGCACATTCTTCGTATTCAGAATGCAATTCGATAGGTCTGAAGTGCTGTAATGTCCCACAATAAATACTGTCTAAACGTTCATACCCCATCCCTTAAGCAGGGAATGTCTTATGTTAACTTTCTTTTTGTGTTGTATTTATATCATTAGATATCTTCTCATTATACACAACAGGAATAACTACAAAGTACCGTAAAACCCCGTCTACAACAAGCATATATAGTGTTTTTGATAAAAGTTCAAGTAATACGATACATGCGTAAATATGCCAATACAATAGATTGGTCTTACAATAATACTTGTTTGTATGTGCTTGGGTCTATAATTTATTTGCTCAAACTCCATAATGGCGTCTGGATTAATTTAGCTTTTATCAGAAGCACTCTATATGCTTGTAGACGGGGTTTTACGGTAATCAAGTATCAAGTTAAACATGTATAACCTACAATTTGGTCAGGACAACTTTTTTCTGGTATACTTAACTTGATCCCTTAAATGTGACGGAAATTCATCATTGAATATCTTGTCTTTACTTTATACAAGAAGGATCCACTCTTAATTACATTAAGTGTGAAAACCTATATATTTCATTCTGGTTGGTCAGCCCTATTTCACACAACTCTTACATACACATATGTGATGGGTGTTCTGAGCTGTATTTCAGATCCAAACTGGGTCATATGTAGGATTGGTTCATAGGGGAATGTGACACTAGGAATCCAATAATTTCAATACTCTTCGAAGCTGTGAATTCCAATTCCACTGCTGCCAGGACTTGTAAAATTGCATTCTTGCGCATGTCATTGCCACCATATGTATTCATGGTATGTCCTTGTCCTAGTCTTTTATCCTACTTTCCTGGTCCAATTCATGTAGAATTGGGAGCAGGTTTATCCTTCAGCTATCCTTTAATAAAGCAATACTATAAAGTAATCATGCTTTGTCAAGACATTTTTTCTGCTCTGTTAAACTTGAGCCTTTTATGCGATGGCAATATATCATCAGATCTCTTCTCATTATGTACACACAGTAGGATTCACTCTCAATGTAATTGGGTGTTTAAAACCTACCTATGAAACTTCCAGTTAAGACAACTTGTTTCTGGTATAGAAATATATCATTGGATCTCCTGTTATTGTTTGTGTACACACAGACGGATCCCTCTAAATGTAATCAAGTGTTAAAACCTATATCATTTCATTCTTGTTGGTCAGCCCCATTTCACACAAATCTTAACACATTTGCTCAAGTCACTTTCTTAAAAGCAATGCCGAATTTTAGATCCTGTAAGTTCTTCAAAGTGTGTCATATGTAGGATTGGTTCATTGGGCATGTGACACATTTGAAATGGCAACAGCTATGTGACACTTGCTAGTTTGTGTAATTGCACTCTATGAATTGTCAGGTGTCTTTGTGTCATCATAGATTCATTCCAGAATTAAATGTCCTATTTATCTATTCAGGGGGTGAGTTGGAAAGGTCAATGCAGATTTTTAGTTACTGCTTGCCTCTTTTTACCTACCTGCCTGTCACAAAGTATGGCGAAGCTGCAGTGTAATTGTCAATTTTGTTTTCATACTTTGTTTGCTCTCACCTAAAAGCTGTGTTGTCATTTAGTGTATTATGGCTCAAAGTTCTTGTATTGCAGTGTAGGTATCATCCTATTATTATTAGCATTCAATTTATTGTTGGTGAAAGTAACAAATAAAGTGAACACTACATAACCAACCAGAAGAAGCTAACCAACAACATCAACAGCCAATAAGGCATCGTACAACATAATATTTTGATGGTAAAGAAATGAAGATACAACCACAGCAGCAATTCCAAGCAATTGGTTTTGGGCTGAAAGCTAAATGCTGAATTCTACTTAAGGTAGTATTATCGGCTACGGTGTCATGCACAGATTTGGTTGAAAATGATACAGGATGTGTAGTTGGGTGAGAAAAACATGCCTGCCAAATTTTAATTTTTGCCAAAAAAGCGTTTTTGAGTTATGCCATTTTTTTTCATTAAGAAACCCCATTGACTTTGCACATAAAGTAGTTTTGACACTAAGCCTCGTTCACTAAAATTGGTAAATATTTGAAAAGGGATACTATGTTTAAATATTATTTTTCTCCTTTATATCCTCTTTATAGAACTGCTTTTTGGATCTTTTTCTTAAAAAAATGTTACCAAATAATATTACTGACTTTTTTCCAATATATTGGCCAGTAATAAAGGTGATATTTGAAGGTAATGTTAGTACTTGCTCAAATTTTCTTGATTTGATCTAGAAACACTGAATGACCCAATTTCATAATTATTGTCTGAGCTAACCATAGGGCCAATTTTAACAAACAAGGTGTCATATGAAAGGTTATTAAATTTAGAAACTTTTCTCGCCAGCTTTTTTTAATAAAGTATTTCTATTTTAAGTTATGGGTGTTTCTAGATTTCCCTAATTTAAAAATGGAAAAAATGATTTTTCTCAAAAAATAAACACTTTATCAAAAAAATCTGGCGAGAGAATTTAGATATTAGGCTTATTAACCACCCCTCAAACTATGGAAATAATATCACATTCCCTCTAGGCTAGCAATAATTATTTGTTGAAAAAATTAGGGAATTTTCATAAAATAAAGAAAAACATAAGAAATGTTTCAATTTTCATGAAACATTAAAAATAAGTGGAGTAAAGACTTATCTTCAATTGGTTATATATTTGATGAGGATACATAATTCTGATTTGATATAGTGGCTATTTTCCTGCATGGGCCTATTATCCGATGATCCTACCTTAATTGCGACCATCACAAAGAAACCTGTTATTTGCTGAGGATGCTTCGAAGGAATTCTACTTTGCTAATGTACTATCTGGGGAACTCACTGACAAAATAAGAGAATTTGGGGCACAATGTTGACAAGTATAGCTGGGAAAGAAAGTAGGTAGGTCATATCAGACTATAAAGTTCCTGTCTTTACACAGGGGAGGACATCTCATGTCTACAACTAGACTAAGTGTGCTCTTATCAGGCATAACATTGTCTAATTCCTGTCTGAAATAAAGTAAGGAACAAATGGTATTTATAGTTTATAGTAATATGGAACATAGAGGTTTCTATTAACCTATTATATGTAACTTGATATGATAGAGTAATGTGGTGGTTTGGGATTTTAAATGCGGTCAGACCAACACACATCAGGAATAAATGGACTACGGTCTCGTCAAATGTTATTTCAATTTTAGTGAGATTGTCTTGGCTGTTATTGTAATCTAATATTATAATTTGATCAGCTAACACATTTTTATACGATTGCATTCCATGGTGTTGTTTCTGCTTATGAACGATAGACTTGTATAAATTGAATCTAAGGGCAGATTCAATTTGGAGTGGAAAAGACTTTTCAAGCTTGACATTACGTCCTACATTTGAGCATGTGGTGCTTGCCCTCATCTTCACACAATTAGGTTATTATAGGTCTAATTGCTTTAGTTCAGAATAAAGTTAGTGGTAGAAGTTTTCCCAAGGAATCTCTGGATACTAACTTTATCATTTTTATCAGAGCCATCAGGATGAACTGTTTTTTTGATGCCTTAGGAATTATGCTTGAATGGTCTGTTTAATACAATACTAGAGAAATTATCTTCTATCTATACAACAATGGTATGCACACATTTGCAATCTAAATATCTAAATATTAAACTGACCAAACTTTTGGTTCAAAATAGGTTAAATAGAAAATGCACATTGCAAAGATTGGTCAAATGGTTGGTGCGCTAGAGTAACAATTCAAACAAACTGAAAAAGCATCTTTCAATGATCTAACCCCTTTGAATATCATTATAAATTTATTTATAATTTTATCACTAAGGATATAATTCTCCTTGGAGATAGACAATAAGACAGAGACAAAGAAAAAGACAACTTCATGTAACAGCACACATAACTATTTATATAGGTTTAAACCCGAAACGTCGTGTTTCTTCACATGTTTCAATATTTAGCACTGTACATCAATCTAAGTTTGATTCTTACGACATATAACTATTTATATATATATATATGTATTTCTTGCAATATCTGAAATATTAATTTTGTGTTTTAAATGAAAACCGATATTGAAAAAGAGATAAAATCAGATAAGATCAATGCACTTTCTTCTCACCATGCAATCCCTAAAATGGTTGAATGAAATTGCTTATAGATCTAGTCTTTTCACACCAGTCACTATGTTGTCAGCTAACTCCATTCAATTGAATGTAATATTAGATTAGCTATTACATTGACCTATTTTGACTACACAGTTATTATCTTACTCTTGTGATGCATATGATTGAAGAAGACAATGTACAAGATGTAATCACAATAAACCCTGGGGTTATTCCTAACTCTGATATACAGATTTATTAAGCCTGGTTATCAATTGATAAAAGGACACAATTTTAACTCTAATACTAGATCAAGTAAGAAATAGGATTTGTACTTGAATAATTGCACTAACAATGCTGGTTCATGTCATCAAAAGAAATGAAATAGTTGTACACTGTTCTCCAATCTTGCAGCAGATGACCAAACAGTCACCATCCACAGAGCTACAGAGGATATATGGTCAGTATATCATTTAAAATTTTGCGCATATTTTGCCCTTGTGACAAGCTTGGCAGTAATCAGTATTTCCCTCATTAATTGGGAAGAAGAACAAAGCTCAAAAAACAAAATCACATGGACAGCAGAAATTGCAATAGGGTTGCAAAGGAAAAAATACAGCCAAGAACATTGGAATACATGTACAGCCCCAAGACAGTTTTTCTCTGAAGATTGAAGCATAAAAGATACATTGTTGCATTGTATTTCAAGTTTTATTGATTGACCTTTTTAATTATGAATACAAAGAACATATAAAATCTGCATTCCAACAAGTGTGATGTCCTTTAATACATGGATAATAAATTTAAATAAAGCTTCTTTCCCTAAAACTTCAACACATACATGTTACTTTTCACAATTCTGTGACTAGCAAAAGTGATGAATTGAGTGTCAATTTAAGCAGTTATATGCTCTAAATTAAAGTTAACCTAGATGGCAACATTCATTCAATGATTACAAAAATGACAGAAAGAATGGGGAAAAAAGAGTGGTGTCCTTTATAGGAAGTGAAAATAGAGCCAAGCAATTTTGTTTATTGGAAAAGGGGAATGATTGATCAAATGTCAAATGTTCTCTTCCAAGTATGCTCTAAAATGAAGTTAACCTAAATAAAAACATTCAAATTTGGTATGATCACCAAAATGGTGTGCTCTTTAAAGAGACATTCTGAGATGGATCACATTTGAACCATACTTCCCCAAACAAGTTTTGCAGTGCAGTTTACCACTGCAGTAACTACTTCAAAATTACTGCATTTCATGTCAAGAAACAAATCTCAAAACATAGTAATATCTTGTCCCTGGAGACATGTGCAAGTCAGTTGATTTTAGATTACCATACTCTGCAAACATATTCCAGAATATGTTTGGAAACCATGTTCAGCATACCTCTCAAATGGCATTATGGTAGGCTGGAGAAGGTATTTTCCTTCTTCTCATCTTCTCTGTATAAGTCACCAAATACAGAAGGAATTACTTGAGCTATTTTAGGGAAAAGCATGAGCTCTTATCATCAATGTGATCCATCTATACTCATTGATCAAATGTTGTATCAGATGTACACAATACACATTTATATACAATATCTCTTTGCGCCTTTAAGGTATGTGTATGAGGATCAGAACAAATGTTGTTTCCATATTTATTCATTTATTGAACAGTCAAAAAAATGATTGATACAGTGTCAGTTTAAAGAGCTAATAGGCAGCAGCATCACTTTCTGCACAATATTCCTAAACAGTAGCATTCATATTATTACCCAAAAAGGTTTTGCCTTAATTTGAAATTAAAGGTATTTTGTGATGTTAGCATCCCCTATTAGGGTATGGTTCAAAAGATATCCACAAAAAATCTTATTTCCAAAATTTCAGTTGATTCTAAAATAAGTGAACGTGTGAGTTACGCATAATGTATGACAGTGACCAATAGGCTATAATACCTCCTTGCAATTTTGGGTTGTCATCAGCCAAAAAATATTGGACAATATCTTTGTCAAAAGACAATCTGCAAAAAAAGCTTATTACACAATGATGATGCTGGAACAGCTTTCTGATGGTGTAAAAATCTCAACATTTTTGGAGTGTTGAGGGGTGAGGCCGTCGATCAAAAATTGCGCCTTTAAAGTGCAAGTGGAGACCACAGAAATTTGATTTAAATATTTATTATTTATTGGTAAAAGGTGATTTATTAAGTGTGACTTAAGGCACCACACTCAGCATCAACTTCCATAATACATTTCAAAATTTACTTTTAAGTTATATTCAATTTTTCAATTATTTATTTTCAAGGTACATTTATTGACAAGTGGAAGGAATGGAAAGGGATGGAAAGGAAAGGAAAGGAACAAGAAACGAGTGGAAATAGAGGGAAGGGATAGACCAAAAGGGAAAGGAAGGATAGGGGAGCTACATAAAATAAATGAAGAATAAAGAAAAACAAGAAAAGAAAAAGAAGAAAAAAAGAAGAGGAAGAAGTAGATTAGTCAATAAAATGTGTTCCCCACCAGAAGGGCAGTTCTCAGGCTGTTATAATTTGTTAATTAAAATATTTGCAAATGACCTCAAGTGACCCCTAGATCATTAGATGACCCTTGTGTCCAAGTCCCATTGGAGCTTGTTTGTTTTATAGTCACCATTCCAAATGGGAAATAATGATTGATAAAGTGTTGCTTTAAGGAGCTACAGTTTTACCTGCTGAGACGATGCACTTTAAATTAACCTAAATAGTAACATAATGAAATGGTGGTGTCCTAAAAATAGGTTTCAATGGATCCAAACAAATTTTAGTTTCATGTTTATTTATAATCAAAGCGTGATTAAGCATCACTTTTTTGAGCATAGACATCTAGACAATACACCCTTAAGTTAAATTAAAGTTAAAATAAAGTAGAACATTAGCATTTATAATTTAATATGCATACCAAAATTGGCAGGGTTTCAAGGTAAAGGTAAATGGTGCAAACAAGTTTTAGTTTCATGTTTATTTATTTATTTACTGACAAAAAAGAGTGATTAAGTGTCACTTTAATAAGCTATAGGCAGCCATCACCTTCCAGACAATTGAAATTAAAGGTAACCTAAATTTGCCTAATATAATTACATAAAGAGGTGGCCTTCAAGGCACATTCCTTTTTTCATGTGTATTCATTATTCAATTGTCTTCACAACCTTATGAGCTACAAACCTAGATTTCAATGTTCCTGGTTAAGAATACCTTCATCTTTTAGACATTTTACTTACTTTACAAAAATGATCAACCATCACTCCTTTAATATAAAGGCAAACAATAGAACCTCCAAAAACAATGCCCTATAGCAACATTCAAATTTGATAGCATTAGCTAATAATGGATAAATAGACCTTTTATCATCCCTTTCTAATATGACAGGTTTTTACATGAAAATTGAGTCAACTATTATTACTGCGGCCTACATACCTTATTAATATGACCCAATTTGATCTTACAAACATAAATGTGACATAATTGACACTGAATGTTATTAGAATATGTTATAAATAGAGTATGACCAATAGAGTTTTGTAGGTCACAGAACTATATTACTACACAAACAAAAATTATATTAATTTGAGGTTAGCTAATTATTTACACTGTTGAGTTTAATAAAGCTCCTGACAATCTCTAGTACTAACTATATATAGTTATGGGAATAAATTGCACATAAACACTCTTATATTAAAATTTAATAATGGAGAATTGTCACGTATTTATATTAATCAGTAATGAGTGCAGCGATTATTGTATGCAGTCTTTTTCTCACTCTTTTTATATCTCAATGGTCAGTTTCAGAGATAGAAATTCCATAAATTTGATGAACAAAGTAAAGTATCCAATTTTGTCACAGATGCATGATTTTGACATCATTTAAGAGGTTGGTCTTTCACAAAAATGTATTAGCAATAACAGAATATTTCAAGTACCTTTAAGCTTTATTGGAACATTAACCTAGATAGCAGCATTCCAATAACCTCCTAAACATTGCTACAATGAACCAGAGATGTACTTTATTATACAAGCCTGACAGCCAATGGCTGCTAACTTAGTTGTTGGATGAGAAAATTACTTGTGATATGCCCGACAAGTTTTTATATGAAAATCAAGTCATCTTTTATTACTGTGACACATTGAGTGACTAGCATGACTGAGGTTTTACATTATAAGAATGTAACATGGGTGATGTTGGATACTATAGAACACGTTGTTGGTCACCGAACTATATTACAATTATAGTACAAACAAAACATTTTTATCTACAAAACTGTTAATTAGACGTTAGTTAATTAATCAAGCTAGTGACAATTTGTAATATTATCTAGAGAGTTTTGAGAACGAAAGGCACAAGAATATTTATATTTATCATTAATTAATGCAGTGGTTTATTGTATGAAGTCATTGTTCAGTATGCATATTGTTTTTTGTTTAATTTTTTATTTTTGAGATCTCATTGGTATGCTTCAAAGATAGAGACTTTATTATTCTCAGGTGTCTTTGTGTCATCATAGATTCATTTGTGACCCCTCGGCACAACTGAGCCCTGAAGTCGCCAATCATCATTTTTGAGATATTCAACCAAAATATTCTGCTTAAAATTAGCTTTAAAATGATGTATATCATGTCTATAGTACTTGACATTTAAGTAGTGAAAAATCAATCAAACAGTCAATAAATCCTTTGTTTCCTATTGTTTATTGTTAAGTTCGATGGAGCATATCTCAATAGTGGCACTGGCGACATCCGGGCTCAGTTGTGCCGAGGGGTCACATTTGAGCAGGGAATGTCTTATGTATCTGTTCAAGGGATGAGGTGGAAAGGTTGAAGTAAACATACAAAAAATGATTACCTGTCAGAAAGTAAGATGATATGAGCAGTAAGATGACAAATACTGCACTACATGAGATGTCCTCCCCTGTGTAAAGAATGTTCTACAAAGATAATTTGGTGACTTAAAAGTGTATTCATTTTCAATGCTATGGAATGGATAGGGTATTATAATGTTTGAAACCTGATGATTGTCTAACAGCCACCCAAAGGGTCCAGAAATATGTGTTGAAATATTCCTCATACAGGCAAAAGTACCCCCAGTATCCTTTCCACCAAAATGGAAAAAACAATAGCACCGGGAGTATCCATGTAAAATTGTGGCATAATCATAATAATGCATATTTAATCCAATAATCTCAATACTCTTCAGAGTTGTGAATTCCAATCCCACTGCTGTCAAAACTTGTGAAATTCATTCTTGTGCATGTCATTGCCACCATATACATTCATGGTCCTTGTCCTTGCTAGTCATTTTACTCTACTTTCATGGTCCAATTCAAGCAGAATTGAGAGCAAGTTAATCCTTCAGCTTTCTTTTATATAATGTACATTATATGAATTAATCATGCATGAAACAAAATCCGGTTGAGACAATTTTTCCAGTGTACTTCATTTGAGCCTTTTAAATGTGACAGACTAAACACAACACAAGAAGAAGCTCCTCACTTACATAACCCCATCATAAATCTAAACCTGATCATGTTATGACAATTTCATTGATATGGGTAGCATTGATATGGTCATGTGTAGAATCTTGTTACCTCCAATGTGATACTGCTTTTGCTACCAACAGCTCTAAATTGACAAAGATTGTGCCAGTATATGATATTTGGTACATTTTCAAAAGTTGCAAATTTAAATGATCACCCATTTGGAATTGCCTCTGGAACAGCGCCTGTTGACTAATCCGAGGCCCGGTTTATTCAATTGCTTTTTTTAAATGCATGGATTGGTACAATGCTTTACTGATGCAAACTAGACCATGATGCAATCAATATGACCTAGCGGTTGATTTGGGCTATGTCAATGGTCACACACTGCAATTCACCTATACAGCTCTGCATGCTTTTTTATTTTACAACTTTCATATCAATAATCAAGTGTTTTAAACCTGTGTACCCTACAAACTGGTCAGAACAACTTTTTTCTGGTGTACTTAACTTGAGCCCTTAAATGTGATGGAAATTCATCATTGAATCTCTTGTCTTTATTTTATACAAGAAGGATCCACTCCTAATGTAATCAAGTGTGAAAACCTATATATTTCATTCTGGTTGGACAGCTCTATTTCACACAACTCTTAACATACACATATGTAATGGGTGTTCTGAGCAGTATTTTAGTCCCAAACTGGGTCATATGTAGGATTGGTTCATAGAGCATGTGGCACTAGGAATCCAATAATTTCAATACTCTTTGAAGCTGTGAATTCCAATTCCACTACTGCCACGACTTGTCAAATTGCATTCTTTTGCATGTCTTTGCCACCATTATGAATTCATGGTATGTCCTAGTCTGTGTACCCTACATTCCTGGTCCAATTCAAGCAAAATTGGGAGCAAGTTTATCCTTCAGCTTTCCTTCAATATTTTGTAATACTACAAAGTAATCATGCTTCACAATAAATCTAGTCTAGACAACTTTTTTTCCGCTGTACAAAACTTGAGCCTTTTAAATGGGATGGCAATATATCATTAGATCTCTTCATATTGCTGTACACACAGGATTCACTCTCAATGTAATCAAGTGTTTAAACAAACCTACTTTCGAAAAATCCAGTCAGGACAACCTTTTTCAGGGAACTTTACTTGAGCTCTTTAATGCACTAGAAATATATCATTGGATCTCTTGTTATTATTTGTGTACACACAGATATATCACTCTGTAAATCAACTGCTTAAAACCTATATATTTCATTCTGGTTGGTCAGCCCTATTTCACACAAATCTTAACACATTTGCTCAAGTCACTTTCTTAAAAGCAATGCCAAATGTTAGACCCTATAAGTTCTCCAAAGTGTGTCATATGTAGGATTGGTTCATTGGGCATGTGACACATTTGAAATGGTTACAGCTATGTGACACTCCCTAGTTTGTGTAATTGCACTCTATGAATTGTCAGGTGTCTTTGTGTCATCATAGATTCATTCCAGAATTAAATGTGCTATTTATCTATTCAAGGGGTGAGTTGGAAAGGTTAATGCAGACTTGTAGTTACTGCTTGCCTCTTTCTGCCTACCTGCCTGTCACAAGGTATGGTGATATGAACAGTAAATGGTGAAGCTGCAGTGACATGGTCAATTTTGTTCATTTTTATGTGGACTTGGCTTAATGAGGTCTGTATAGGGGAGTAAATATGGTGACTCATGCATCAGTTTCATAGTCTAAGTCATTTGTAGGTTCTGAAAACTTTGCTAATTTTCCAAAATTAACACAATCTCATCTACAGGGAGAATTTTGTTTTGCAAAGACTCTTTTTTATGAGATTTATGAGGGAAGTTCAACAATACATTGCTCAGTCAATGTTTTCATACTTATTTGCCCTCACCCAAAGCTGTGCATTGTCATTTAGTGTATTGTTGCAAACAGTTCTTGTATTTCAGTGTAGGTATCCATTTCTCATAAAAGTGTCATTCTTACTATTATTATTAGCATTCAATGTATTGTTGGTGAAAGTAACAAATAAAGTGAACACTACATAAGGCGAAGCGTCCAAACAAATCCCTTTTGTGAAAGGGAAATCCCTTTGTCAAATCCCTTAGGCGTAACAGACACGAAAAAAAATTAGGGGATTTGAGGAGAAGTTTTTGCTTTACGACTTGATATGAATCCTCACCAGCTTTAAGGATTCGACCGAGAAATCTGTTATCGACCAATTATGACCACTTGAGAGTTTCTTTCATGTCGGATATTGATTATTTACGACCACCAAGTGCCACTTGAGAGATCACAATGGGCGACGCATAGTGCATGACGAAGATAGATATCGTGGTCACGATCAATAGCACTGCTCCCCGGGAGCTGGTTTTACAGCCACTTGATAACAATAGCTCTAATTGGGGTATCTGACCATCTCAAGTGGCTATTATGTCGTATAACTTGAACTCAATATCAAGCTAAGGGATTCGAGGCCTTCCAGCCACTACCTATACCCATATCAATAAACACAAATTTTAAGGATTCCTCGAAAAATATAAGGGATTTCTCCAAAGGGATTTGAAAAGGGATTTCCCTTTCACAAAAGGGATTTGTTTGGACGCTTCGCCTAACCAACCAGAAGAAGCTAACCAACAACATCATTAGCCAATCAGGATTGTACAACATAATATTTTGATGGGAAAAAGGCAGCACACTAAACCTGTTTGGAGTAAAATAATTACCACTGTGTGTCAGAAAGGCAACCCCTCCACACAAAAAAAAAGATATGCATAAAGAAATGAAGATACAACCACAGCAGCAATTCCAAGCAATTGGTTTTGGGCTGAAAGCCAAATGCTGAATTCTACTTAATTGCGACCATCACAAAGAAACCTGTTATTCACTGAGGATGCTTCAAAGGAATTCTACTTTGCTAATATACTATCTGGGGAACTCACTGACAAAATAAGAGAAATTGCAGCACAATATTGACAAGTATAGCTGGGAAAGAAAGTAGGTAGGTCATATCAGACTATAAAGTTCCTGTCTTTACACAGGGGAGGACATCTCATGTCTACAACTAGACTAAGTGTGCTCTTATCAGGCATAACATTGTCTAATTCCTGTCTGAAATAAAGTAAGGAACAAATGGTATTTATAGTTAGTAATATGGAACATAGAGATTTCTATTGACCTATTATATGTAACTTGATATGATAGAGTAATGTGGTGGTTTGGGATTTTAAATGCGGTCAGACCAACACACATCAGGAATAAATGGACTACGGTCTCGTCAAATGTTATTTCAGTTTTAGTGAGATTGTCTTGGCTGTTATTGTAATCTAATACTATAATTTGATCAGCTAACACATTTTTATACGATTGCATTCCCTGGTGTTGTTTCTGCTTATGAACGATAGACTTGTATAAATTGAATCTAAGGGCAGATTCAATTTGGAGTGGAAAAGACTTGTCAAGCTTGACATTAAGTCCTACATTTGAGCATGTGGTGCTAGCCCTCTTCTTCACACTATTAGGTTATTATAGGTATAATTGCTTTAGTTCAGAATAAAGTTAGTGGTAGAAGTTTTCCCAAGGAATCTCTGGCTACTAACTTTATGCATATTTATCAGAGCCATCAGGATGAACTGTTTTTTGATGCCTGGGGAATTATGCTTGAATGGTCTGTTTTATACAATGCAAGAGAAATAATCTTCTATCTATAACAACACTGGCATGCACACATTCACAATAGAAAATGCACATTGCAAAGATTGGTCAAATGGTTGGTGCGCTAGAGTAACAATTCAAACAAACTGAAAAAGCGTCATTAAATGATCTAACCCCTTTAAATATCATTATAATTTATAATTTTATCGCTAAGGATATAATTCTCCTTGGAGATAGATAATAAGACAGAGACAAAGAAAAGGACAACTTCATGCAATGGCAAACATAACTATTTATACATATATGTATTTCTTGTAAAAAGAGATAAATCAGATAAGACCGATGACTTTCTTCTCACCATGCAATCCCTAAAATGGTTGACTGAAATTGCTTATAGATCTAGCCTTTTCACACCAGTCACTATGTTGTCAGCTAACTCCATTCAATTGAATGCAATATTAGATTAGCTATTACATTGACCTATTTTGACTACACAGTTATTATCTTACTCTTGTGATGCGTATGATTGAAGAAGACAATGTACAAGATGTAATCACAATAAACCCTGGGGTTATTCCTAGCTCTGATATACAGACTTATTAAGCATATCATTTGATGATAAAAGGACACAATTTTAACAACATTGTTATATTTTATTATAACAGGCCAAACAAGAAATAGGATTTGTACTTGAATAAGTGCACTAACAATGCTGGTTGATGTCATCAAAATAAAATGAAAATCTTGCAGCCGATGACCAAACAGTCACTATCCACAGAGCTACAGAGGATATAGGGTCAATATATCATTTAAAATATTGGCAGCAATCAGTATTTCCCTCTGTGTGGCAACAAAATTAATTGGGAAAAAGAAAAAAGCTAAAAAAACAAAACCACATGGACAGCAGAAAAGGCAATAGGGTTGCAATGGAAAAATACAGTCAAGAACATTGGAATACATATACAGCCCCAAGACAGTTTTTCTCTGAAGATTGAAGTATAAAAGATACATTGTTGTATTGTATTTCAAGTTTTATTGATTGACCTTTTTAATTACGACTACAAAGAACATTTAAAATCTGCATTCCAACAAGTGTGATGTCCTTTAATACATGGATAATAAATTTAAATTAAGTTTCTTTCCCTAATACTTCAATACATACATGTTACTTTTCACAATTCTGTGACTAGCAAATGTGATGAATTGAGTGTCACTTTAAGCAGCTATATGCTCTAAATTAAAGTTAACCTAGATAGCAACATTCATTCAATGATTACAAAAAATGAGACAAAAAATGGGGAAAAAGCATGGTGTCCTTTATAGGAAGTGAAAATGGAGCCAGGCAATTTTGTTTATTGGAAAAGTGGAATGATTGATCAAATGTCAAATGTTCTCTTCCAAGTTTGCTCTAAAATGAAGTTAACCCAAATATAAACATTCAAATTTGGTATGATCACCAAAATGGTGTGCTCTTTAAAGAGACATTCTGAGATGGATCACATTTGAACCATACTTCCCCAAAATTGCAGTGCAGTTTACCACTGCAGTAACTACTTCAACATAACTGCATTTCATGTCAAGAAACAAATCTCAAAACATAGTAATTTCTTGTTCCTGGAGATATGTGCAAGTGATTTTGGATTACCATGTTTAGCATACCTCTCAAATGGCATTATGGTAGGCTAGAGAAGGTATTTTCCTTCTTCTCATCTTCTCTGTATAAGTCACCAAATACAGAAGGAATTACTTGAGCTATTTTAGGGAAAAGCATGAGCTCTTATCATCAATGTGATCTATCTATACTCATTGATCTAATGTTGTGTCGGTTGTACACAATACACATTTTTATACAATATCTCTATGTCCCTTTAAGGTATGTGTATGAGGATCAGAACAAATATTGTTTCCATGTTTATTCATTTATTGAGCAGTCAAAAGATCACTTTCTGCACAATATTCCTAAACAGTAGCATTCATATTATTACCCAAACAAAAAAGTTTTGCCTTAATTTGAAATTAAAGGGGTATTTTGTGATATTAGCATCCCCTATTAGGGTATGGTTCAAAAGATGTCCACAAAAGATCTTATTTCCAAAATTTCAGTTGATTCAAAATTGAACGTGTGAGTTAGGCATAATGTATGACAGTGACCAATAGGCTATAATACCTCCTTTCAATTTTGTGTTGTCATCAGCCGAAAAACATTGGACAATATCTTTGTCAAATGACAATCTGCAAAAAAAGCTTATTACACAATGATGATGTTGGAACAGCTTTCTGACAGTGTAAAAATCTCAACATTTTTGGAATGTTGAGGGATGAGGCCGTGGATCAACAATTGTGCCTTTAAAGTGCAAGTGGAACCACAGAAATTCAATTTAAATATTTATTATTTATTGGCAAAAGGTGATTTATTAAGTGTGACTTAAGGCACCACACTCAGCATCAACTTCCATAATACATTTCAAAATTTACTTTTAAATAATATTCAATTTTTCAATTATCTATTTTCAAGGTACATTTATTGACAAGTGAAAGGAATGGAAAGGAAAGGAACAAGAAAGGAGAGGAAATGGAATGAAGGGATAGACCAAAAGGGAAATGAAGGATAGGGGAGCTACATAAAATAAATGAAGAATAAAGAAAAACAAGCAAAAAAAAAAGAAGAAAAAGAAGAAGAGGAAGAAGTAGATTAGTCAATAAATGTGTTACCCACCAGAAGGTCAGTTCTCAGGCTTTTATACTTTGTTAATTAAAATATTTGCAAATGACCTCAAGTTACCCTTAGATGACCCTTGTGTCCATGTCCCATTGGAATTTGTTTCTTTTATAGTCACCATTCCAAATGGGAAATATTGATTGATAAAGTGTTGCTTTAAGGAGCTGCAGTTTTACCTGCTGAGACGATGCACTTTAAATTAACCTAAATAGCAACATTATGAGATGGTGGTGTCCTAAAAATAGGTTTCAATGGATCCGAACAAATTTTAGTTTCATGTTTATTTCAGGCCCGTCGGAAGCAAATTAAAAGTGGTACGGCCCACTTTGGGGGTCTGGGGGTGAAACCCCCAGCGGGGTTTGTAGGGGCAGAGCCCTCATGGGGTTCAAGGCGAAGCCCCTGAAGCTCAAGCACTTTGGAAAATGAAAAGTAGAATTTCAACGGTAAGTTAATAGGACTAAACTTCAAAACTAGGACATTCAAAATAAAAATGATCAACCATAAAACATGTTACCAGTTCATGATAAGACTTGATTGCAGTACACATGCATGATAGTAAATTTGAAAGCCCAATTTTGAAAAAAAAAAAAAATTCTTCTTGTGACGTGGGGGTGTCTGAGGGGGGATGTGCCCCCCTGAGAAGTTAGAAATTTTAGGAAAATGAAGACCCAATTGAAGCCAATTGGTGGACCATTTTGTCACTATTATTGTGTAAAATTTTAGTTTGGAAAAGCCTAAAATTTGCAAAGAGACGGCCCATCCAATTGAAGCCATTTGTGGACAAGTTTTAACTTTTATAGTCTGAATTATTGCTTTATAATTATGTACCCATAGGGGTACGTGCGTACACGGGTGTCAGAAATGAGAAAATGATGCAAAATGAAGACATAATTGAAGCCATTTGGTGGACTATTTTTGCACTATTATTGTGTAAAATTTTAAGTTTGAAAAGGCGAAAATTTTATGAAAAGAGGCGGCCCAATTGAAGCCATTCGTGGACAAGTTTTGACCTTTATAAATTACCCGTATTGCTTTACA
Organism: Amphiura filiformis; assembly: GCF_039555335.1. Taxonomy (NCBI): domain Eukaryota; kingdom Metazoa; phylum Echinodermata; class Ophiuroidea; order Amphilepidida; family Amphiuridae; genus Amphiura; species Amphiura filiformis. The sequence goes on along the minus strand of NC_092632.1, from coordinate 19,832,513 downwards.
TGTAAACATCAAGTTGCGCACGCAGGGATGTGCCCCCCTCAGAAGTGAGAAACTTTTGCAAAATGAAGACTAAATTGAAGCCATTTGGTGGACCATTTAGGCACTATTATTGTGTACCGTATTAGTTTGAAAAAGCCGAAAATATCAAATTTACGAAATGACAAGCCAATTGAAGGCCATTTTTTCACTGTTATTTTATGAATTATTGGTTTAAACATCAAGTGGTGGGTGTTAAATACAGACACGAAAACGGGCAGTTGTTTGTATACGCAGGGGGTGTATGAGGGTGATGTACCCCATGAGAAGTTTTGGAAATTTTGCAAAATGAAGGTCCAATTGAAGCCATTTGGTGCATCATTTTTACACTATCATTGCTTTTTAAAACAAAAAACTCCTGAACTCAATTTGTAAAATTATAAATGTTACACGGACACTTTATAGGCCTAAGACTTGAGATTCGCAATTAAAGCATGCATGGATCGATGTTGAATTGAAGTCAGCACGGAGTCTGTCTTAATAGGCCTATATATACTGACTTTTGTGACAATGTGACGGGCCCTGTATATCGGCGAGCCCGCCATAATTTTGGGCAGAGGACCCGCCTTCAAGCAAAATATCACAGACCTATAGGCCTATAGGCTATAGATTGACCCGACTGCGATTTAGGCATGGGCCTACTAAACGTGCAATTTAACCTTTTCCCTTCTTCTTTTATCCCTATTCTCTTCTTTTCTCCTTTTTCCTCTTTCTTTTCTCTTCTCTCCTTTCCTCTTTTTTTTTTTTGGCTGAAAAGTGGTACGGCCATGGCCGTACCGGCCGTAGCGGTTCCGACGGGCCTGGTTTATTTATAATCAAAGCGTGATTAAGCATCACTTTTATGAGCATAGACATCTAGACAATACACCCTTAAGTTAAATTAAAGTTAAAATAAAGTAGAACATTAGCATTTATAATTTAATATGCATACCAAAATTGGCAGTGTTTCAAGGTAAAGGTAAATGCAAAAACTGGTGCAAACAAGTTTTAGTTTCATGTTTATTTATTTATTTACTGACAAAAAAGAGTGATTAAGTGTCACTTTAATAAGCTATAGGCAGCCATCACCTTCCAGACAATTCAAATTAAAGGTAACCTAAATTTACCTAATATGATTACCTAAAGAGGTGGCTTTCATGGCACATTTCTTTTTCATGTTTATGCATTATTCAATTGTCTTCACAACCTTATAAGCTATAAACCTAGATTTCAATGTTCCTGGTTAAGACTTCCTTCAGCTTTTAGACATTTCACTTACTTTACAAAAATGATCAACCATCACTCCTTTAACATAAAGGCAAACAATAGAACCTCTACAAATAATGCCCTATAGCAACATTCAAATGATAGCATTAAATAACAATGGATAAATAGACCTTTTATCATCACTTTCTAATATGACAGGTTTTTACATGAAAATTGAGTCAACTATTATTACTGCGGCCTACATACCTTATTAATATGACCCAATTTGAATTTACAAACATAAATGTGACATAATTGACACTGAATGTCATTAGAACAGGTTATAAATTGAGTATGACCAATAGAGTTTTGTAGGTCACAGAACTAAACTCAACCAATAAAGTATCGAAACGGTTATAGATGGTCAGATATATCGGGAACTGAAATATATAGCAAAAACTTATTTAATGTATATAAAGCGCAGCTTTCTCCTGCGCATTTTGATACCTCTTTTATTGCTCTACGATATCATTTGGTCGAGTTATGGGCACTTGAGTGGCTGCAAGTTGGATTTTGAAAGTTGCACTTAGCTCCTATTCAAGCCAAATGCGTTTGTTGTGTACACACACACACACCCAAAATCAAGACGTGCTCTGTTTACTTAACCATGAACTTTACTTTACTTTACTCCTTCGACTTCCAAATTCAATACTTGCTACCCTCTACTTATCTCTGACTTATCTCATGAACTCTTTCTGCTGACATCTCAATACTTGGTGTGCCCACCATCACACACACTCACCCCAATTTGGCAGACAAACGCAATGGTCATTTATTGGTTACAGTACAATGCAATTGGCTTGAATAGGAGCTAAGTGCAACTTTTAAAATCTGACTTGAAGCCACTCAGGCGCCCATAACTCGACTAAATGATATCGTAGAGCAACAAAAGAGGTATCAAAATGCGCAGGAGAAAGTTGCGCTTTATATACATTAAATAAGTTTTACACAAACAAAAATTATATTAATTTGAAGTTAGCTAATTATTTACACTGACAAGTTTAATAAAGCTCCTGACAATCTCTAGTACTAACTATATATAGTTATGGGAATAAATTGCACATAAACACTCTTATATTAAAATTTAAGAATGGAGAATTGTCACGTATTTATATTAGTTAATAATGAGTGCAGTGATTATTGTATGCAGTCTTTTCTTCATTCCTTTTTAGATCTCAATGGTCAGTTTCAGAGATAAAAATTCCATAAATTTGATGAACAATGTATCCAATTTTGTCACATATGCATGATTTTGGCATCATTTAAGAGGTTGGTCTTTCACAAAATGTATTAGCAATGATAGTATATTTGAAGTACCTTTAAACTTTATTGGAACATTAACCTAGATAGCAGCATTCCAATAACCTCCTAAACATTGCTACAATGAACCAGGCATGTACTTTATTATACAAGCCTGACACTTAGTGACAGCCAATGGCTGCTAACTTAGTTGTTGGATGAGAAAATTACTTGTGATATGCCCGGCAAGTTTTTATATGAAAATCAAGTCATCTTTTATTACTGTGACACATTGAGTGACTAGCATGACTGAGGTTTTACATTATGTGACATGGTTGATATTGGATACTATAGAACAGGTTGTTGGTCACCGAACTATATTACAATTATAGTACAAACAAAACATTTTTATCTTCAAAACTGTTAATTAGACGTTAGTTAATTAATCAAGCTAGTGACAATTTGTAATATTATCTGGAGAGTTTTGAGAATGAAAGGCACAAGAATATTTATATTTATCATTTATTAATGCAGTGGTTTATTGTATGAAGTCATTGTTCAGTATGCATATTGTTTTTTGTTTAATTTTTGATTTTTGAGATCTCATTGGTATGCTTCAAAGATAGATACTTTATTATTCTCAGGTGTCTTTGTGTCATCATAGATTCATTTGAGCAGGGAATGTCTTATGTATCTGTTCAAGGGGTGAGGTGGAAAGGTTGAAGTAAACATGCAACAAATGATTACCTGTCAGAAAGTAAGATGATATGAGCAGTAAGATGACAAATACTGCACTACATGAGATGTCCTCCCCTGTGTAAAGAATGTTCTACAAAGATAATTTGGTGACTTAAAAGTTTATTCATTTTCAATGCTATGGAATGGATAGGGTATTGTAATGCTTGAAAACCTGATCATTGTCTACCAGCCACCCAAAGGGTCCAGAAATATGTGTTGAAATATTCTTCATACAGGCAAAGTTCCCCAAGAGTCCTTACCACCAAAATGAGAAAAAAATAGCACCGGGAGTATCCATGTAAAATCGTGGCATAATCATAATAATGCACGTTTAATCCAATAATCTCAATACTCTTCAGAGTTGTGAATTCCGATCCCACTGCTGCCACAACTTGTGAAATTCATTCTTGTGCATGCCATTGCCACCATATACATTCATTGTATGTCCTTGTCCTTGCTAGTCATTTTACTCTACTTTCGATTTCATGGCCCAATTCAAGCAGAATTGGGAGCAAGTTTATCCTTCAGCTTTCTTTAATATAATGTATATTATATGAATTAATCATGCATTAAACAAAATCCGGTCAAGACAATTTTTCCAGTGTACTTCATTTGAGCCTTTTATTTGTGACAAACTAAACACAACACAAGAAGAAGCTCCTCACTTACATCACCCATCATAAATCTAAACCTGATCATGTTATGACAATTTCATTGATATGTGTAGCATTGATATGGTCATGTGTAGAATCTTGTTAGATCTAATTTGATACCGCATTTGCTACCAACATATCTAAATTGACAAAGATTGATACCAGTATATGAAATTTGGTAGATCATCCATTTGGAATTGCCTCTGGAACAGCTCCTGTTGACTATCCCAAGGCCCGGTTTATTCAATTGTTTATAAAATGCATGGATTGGTACAATGCTTTACTGATGCAAACTAGGCCATGATGCAATCGATATGATCTAGCGGTTGAATGGTCATACTCTGCAATTCACCTACATGCATTTTTGATTTGCAATTTTTCTGGTGTAGTTAACTTGAGCCCTTAAATGCGATGGAAATTCATACAAGAAGGACCCACTCTTAATGTAATCACCTGTAAACCTATATATTTCATTCTGGTTGGTCAGCTCTATTTCACACAACTCTTAACACGTTTGTTCTGTAAATCACTTTCTTAATACATTCACATATGTGATGCATGTTCTGAGCAGTATTTTAGTCCCAAACTGGGTCATATGTAAGATTGGTTCATAGAGCATGTGACACTAGGAATCCAATAATTTCAATACTCTTTGAAGCTGTGAATTCCAATTCCACAGCTGCCACGACTTGGCAAATTGCATTCTTGTGCATGTCATTGCCACCATTATGAATTCATGGTATGTCCTAGTCTGTTTACCCTACATTCCTGGTCCAATTCAAGGAAAATTGGGAGGAAGATTATCCTTCAGCTTTCCTTTAATATATTGTAATACTACAAAGTAATCATGCTTCACAATAAATCAAGTCTAGACAACATTTTTTCTTGAGCCTTTTAAATGGGATGGCAATATATCATTAGATCTCTTCTTATTGTTGTACACACAGGATTCACTCTCAATGTAGTCAAGTGTTTAAAAAAAAATACAATCAGGACAACTTTTTTGGCGAACCTTACTTGAGCTCTTTAATGCGCTAGAAATATATCATTGGATCTCTTGTTATTGTGTACACACAGACAGATCACTCTAAATGTAATCAACTGTTTAAAACCTATACATTTCATTCTGGTTGGTCAGCCCCATTTCACACAAATCTTAACACATTTGCTCAAGTCACTTTCTTAAAAGCAATGCCAAATGTTAGATCCTATAAGTTCTCCAAAGTGTGTCATATGTAGGATTGGTTCATTGGGCGTGTGACACATTTGAAATGGTTGCAGCTATGTGACACTTGCTAGTTTGTGTAATTGCACTCTGTGAATTCAGGTGTCTTTGTGTCGTCATAGATTCATTCCAGAATTAGATGTCCTATTTATCTATTCAAGGGGTGAGTTGGAAAGGTTAATGCAGATTTGTAGTTACTGCTTGCCTCTTTTTACCTACCTGCCTGTCACAAAGTATGGTGATGTGAACAGTAAATGGTGAAGCTGCAGTACAATTGTCAATTTTGTTCATTTTTATGTGGACTTGGCTTAATGAGGTCTGTATAGATGAAGAAATATGGTGACTCATGAGTCAGTTTCATAGTTAAAGTCATTTGTAGATTCTTAAAACTTTGCTAATTTTCCAAAATTAACATAATCTCATCTACAGGGAGAATTTTGTTTTGCAAAAGACTCTTTTTATTTATGAGGGAAATTCAAGTCAATGTTTTCATACTTATTTACCCTCACCCAAAGCTATGCGTTGTCATTTATTGTATTGTGGCTCACAATTCTTGTATTTCAGTGTAGGTATGCATTTCTCATAAAAGTGCCATCCTTACTATTATTATTAGCATTCAATGTATTGTTGGTGAATGTAACAAATAAAGCGAACACTACATTACCAACCAGAAGAAGCTAACCAACAACATCAACAGCCAATCAGGATTGTACAACATAATATTTTGATGGTAAAAAGGCAGCACACTAAACCTGTTTGGAGCAAAAAAATACCGCTGTGTGTCAGAAATGCAATCCCTCCACACAAAAAAAGATATGCATAAAGAAATGAAGATACAACCACAGCAGCAATTCCAAGCAATTGGTTTTGGGCTGAAAGCCAAATGTAGCATTCTACTTAATTACGACCATCACAAAGAAACCTGTCATTCACTGAGGATGCTTCAAAGGAATTCTACTTTGCTAATGTACTATCTGGGGAACTCACTGACAAAATAAGAGAATTTGGGGCACAACGTCGACAAGTATAGCTGGGAAAGAAAGTAGGTAGGTCATATCAGACTATAAAGTTCCTGTCTTTACACAGGGGAGGACATCTCATGTCTACAACTAGACTAAGTGTGCTCTTATCAGGCATAACATTGTCTAATTCCTGTCTGAAATAAAGTAAGGAACAAATGGTATTTATAGTTAGCAATATGGAACATAGAGATTTCTATTGACCTATTATATGTAACTTGATATGATAGAGTAATGTGGTGGTTTGGGATTTTAAATGCGGTCAGACCAACACACATCAGGAATAAATGGACTACGGTCTCGTCAAATGTTATTTCAGTTTTAATGAGATTGTCTTGGCTGTTATTGTAATTTAATACTATAATTTGATCAGCTAACACATTTTTATACGATTGCATTCCCTGGTGTTGTTTCTGCTTATGAACGATAGACTTGTATAAATTGAATCTAAGGGCAGATTCAATTTGGAGTGGAAAAGACTTGTCAAGCTTGACATTACGTCCTACATTTGAGCATGTGGTGCTTGCCCTCATCTTCACACAATAAAGGTTATTATAGGTCTAATTGCTTTAGTTCAGAATAAAGTTAGTGGTAGAAGTTTTCCCAAGGAATCTCTGGCTACTAACTTTATGCATATTTATCAGAGCCATCAGGATGAACTGGTTTCTTGATGCCTTGGGATTTATGCTTGAATGGTCTGTTTAATACGATACTAGAGAAACCATCTTCTATCTATACAACAATGGTATGCACACATTTGCAATCTAAATACTAAAATGACCAAACTTTTGGTTTAAAATAGGTTAAATAGGAAATGCACATTGCAAAGCTTAGTCAAATGGTTGGTGGCTAGAGTAACAATTCAAAGAAACTGAAAAAGCATCTTTAAATGATCAAACCCCTTTGAATATCATTATAAATTCATTTATAATTTTATCACTAAGGATATGATTCTCCTTAGCGATAAACAAAGAGATAGACACAAAGAAAAGAAAACTTCATGTAACGGCACACATAACTATTTATACATATATATGTATTTCTTGCAATATCTGGAATATTAATTTTGTTCACCTATACAGCTCTGCATGCTTTTGTAATTTGCAACTTTTACAAATGCACCAAATTTCATATCAGCAATCAAGTGTTTTAAACCTGTGTAACCTACAAACTGCCCAGGACAACTTTTCTCTGGTGTACCTAACTTGAGCCCTTAAATGTGACAGAAACTCATCATTGAATCTCTTGTCTTTACTTTATACAAGAAGAATCCACTCTTAATGTAATCAAGTGTGACAACCTATATATTTCATTCTGGTTGGTCAGCTCTATTTCACACAACTCTTAACACGTTTGTTCTGTAAATCACTTTCTTAATACATTCACATTATGTGATTGGTGTTCTGAGCAGTATTTTAGTCCCTAACTGGGTCATATGTAGGATTGGTTCATAGAGCATGTGACACTAGGAATCCAATAATTTCAATACTCTTTGAAGCTGTGAATTCCAATTCCACTGCTGCCACGACTTGTCAAATTGCATTCTTGTGCATGTCATTGCCCCGGGTCATTGCCACCATTATGAATTCATGGTATGTCCTAGTCTGTTTACCCTACATTCCTGGTCCAATTCAAGCAAAATTGGGAGCAAGATTATCCTTCAGCTTTCCTTTAATATATTGTAATACTACAAAGTAATCATGCTTCACAATAAATCTAGTTTAGACAACTTTTTTTCTGCTGTACAAAACTTGAGCCTTTTAAATGGGATGGCAATATATCATTAGATCTCTTCTTATTGTTGTACACACAGGATTCACTCTCAATGTAATGAAGTGTTTAAAAACAAAAATAAAAACAGTCAGGACAACTTTTTTGGCAAACCTTACTTGAGCTCTTTAATGCGCTAGAAATATATCATTGGATCTCTTATTATTGTGTACACACAGATGGATCACTCTAAATGTAATCGAGTGTTTAAGACCTATATATTTCATTCTGGTTGGTCATTTTGTTCATTTTTATGTGGACTTGGCTTAATGAGGTCTGTATAGGTGAGGAAATATGGTGACTCATGAGTCAGTTTCATAGTTAAAGTCATTTGTAGGTTCTTAAAAATTTGTTAATTTTCCAAAATTAACAAAATCTCATCTACAGGGAGAATTTTGTTTTGCAAAGACTCTTTTTATGAGATTTATGAGGGAAATTCAACAACACATTGCTCAGTCAATGTTTTCAAATATTTTTTTTGCCCTCACCCAAAGCTATGTGTTGTCATAGTATATTGTTGCTCACAATTCTTGTATTTCAGTGTAGGTATCCATTTCTCATAAAAGTGTCATTCTTACTATTATTATTAGCATTCAATGTATTGTTGGTGAAAGTAACAAATAAAGTGAATACTACATTACCAACCGGAAGAAGCTAACCAACAACATCAATAGCCAATCAGGATTGTACAACATAATATTTTGATGGTAAAAAGGCAGCACACTAAACCTGCTTGAAGTAAAAAAATACCGATGTGTGTCAGAAAGGCAATCCCTCCACACAAAAAAAAAAGATGTGTATAAAGAAATGCAGATACAACCACAGCAGCAATTCCAAGCAATTGGTTTTGGGCTGAAAGCCAAATGCCGCATTCTACTTAATTGTGACCATCACAAAGAAACCTGTCATTCACTGAGGATGCTTCAAAGGAATTCTACTTTGCTAATGTACTATTTGGGGAACTCACTGACAAAATAGAGAATTTGGGGCACAATGTTGACAAGTATAGCTGGGAAAGAAAGTAGGTAGGTCATATCAGACTATAAAGTTCCTGTCTTTACACAGGGGAGGACATCTCATGTCTACAACTAGACTAAGTGTACTCTTATCAGGCATAACATTGTCTAATTCCTGTCTGAAATAAAGTAAGGAACAAATGGTATTTATAGTTAGTAATATGGAACATATAGGTTTCTATTGACCTATTATATGTAACTTGATATGATAGAGTAATGTGGTGGTTTGGGATTTTAAATGCGGTCAGACCAACACACATCAGGAATAAATGGACTACGGTCTCGTCAAATGTTATTTCAGTTTTAGTGAGATTGTCTTGGCTGTTATTGTAATCTAATACTATAATTTGATCAGCTAACACATTTTTATACGATTGCATTCCCTGGTGTTGTTTCTGCTTATGAACGATAGACTTGTATAAATTGAATCTAAGGGCAGATTCAATTTGGAGTGGAAAAGACTTGTCAAGCTTGACATTACATCCTACATTTGAGCATGTGCTGCTTATGTACCATCATCTTCACACAATTAGGTTATTATAGGTCTAATTGCTTTAGTTCAGAATAAAGTTAGTGGTAGAAGTTTTCCCAAGGAATCTCTGGCTACTATCTTTATAATGCATATTTATCAGAGCTATCAGGATGGGCTGGTTTTCTGATGCCTTGGGAATTACGCTTGAATGGTCTGTTTAATACGATACTAGAGAAATCATCTTCTATCTATAACAACAATGGTATGCACACATTTGCAATCTAAATATCTAAATACTAAACTGACTTTTGGTTCAAAATAGGTTAAATAGAAAATGCACATTGCAAAGATTGGTCAAATTCATGGTGCGCTAGAGTAACAATTCAAACAAACTGAAAAAGCATCTTTAAATGATCTAACCCCTTTGAATATCATTATAAATATATTTATAATTTTATCACTAAGAATATAATTCTCCTTGGATATAGACAATAAGACAGAGACAAAAAAAAGACAACTTCATGTAATGCCAAACATAACTATTTATACATACATGTATTTCTTCCAATATCTGAAATATTAATTTTGTGTTTTTAAGCCTTCAAATGGCAACCGATATTGAAAAAGAGATAAAATCAGATAAGACCGATGCACTTTCCTCTCACCCTGCAATCTCTAAAATGGTTGACTGAAATTGCTTATAGATCTAGTCTTTTCACACCCATCACTATGTTGTCAGCTAACTCCATTCAATTGAATGCAATATTAGATTAGCTATTACATTGACCTATTTTGACTACACAGTTATTATCTTACTCTTGTGATGCATATGATTGAAGAAGACAATGTACAAGATGTAATCACAATAAACCCTGGGGTTATTCCTAATTCTGGTATCCAGTCTTATTAAACCTTGTTATCATTTGATGATAAAATGACACAATTGTAACTGCAATGTTATATTTTATTATAACAGGATACTCAAGTAATTGCACCAATGATGCTGATTGATGTCACCAAAACAAATGAAATAGTCATGCATTGTTCCCCAATCTTCAGGAATGCAGGAGACAATCAGTCAGTCACCATCCACTGAGCTACAGAAGATAAAGGGTCAGTATATTGTTTGAAGTGTTGGATGCATTTTGCCCTTGTGACAAGCTCAGTGGCAATTTTGCAGCCATTTTGCCCCTGTGTAGCAAAACATTGGGAAGAAGACTGGGGAAGAACAACAAAACTCCAAAGAATACTAATGCTTCGAGCAGAAAATCGCACTGGAAAAACAAAATCATGTGGATAGTGGAATGGTATAATGTAGGGTGCAATGGGAAAAAGCAGTCAATGACACTGGGTTCAGGTTTTCTTTGAAGATTCCAGCATAAATGAAATCTTGTTTTATTGTTTGTTTCAAGTTTTGTTGGTTGATCCTTTAATTACAATAACTATAAGACTTGATGGCATTTCAACAAGTGCGGTGTCCTTTAATACACATGGATAAATTAAACTGAATGGAGTCAAATTAAGTTTCTTTCCCTGATCTTACAACACATACATGTTACTTTTCACTCTGTGACTAGCAAAAGTGATGAATTGAGTGTCACTTTAAGCAGCTATATGCTCTAGATTAAACTTAACCTATATAGCAACATTCATTCAATGTGATTACAAAAATGTCCTTTATTGGAAGTGAAAATGCACCCAAACAATTTTTTCTGGCATGTATCTTTTCTTGGAAAAAAGGAATGATTGATCAAAACAATGTTCCCACCATGGGGCAATTTAAATTTGGAGAGATATTATAACAGCTAAATATCAAACTGTTTGGCCTCTGTTTGTGACCTTGGATACCAACAATACATAAAGGTACCCATAATGCAGCTACAAACCAAGTTTGGTTGCATTAGTATTTAAACTGTTCATAAGCCCAAATTTTAACCAAAAGTCTTAAATAATGACACAAGCTGACCTCAAACGACCTTTGACCTCAGTATATGACCTTGAACACCACCAATAGATGAGGGTTCCCATAGTGCATCTATAACTCAAGTTTGAAGAAGCTCAAGTGATCAGTAATGATCTCATAGACTGTATTGATTATGATGGTCTTGAAGTTGTTGTTACTGGTCTGTGGAACGAGTTTAAAGTAAATCTGAGCTCAGCGGTTGACAAACATGTACCCACCAAAATGGTGCGTAAGAGACAGAGTACCCAATGGATAAGTCATAACCTAAACCATAAACGCAAACAGAGACCATACACTAGAGCAAACAAGATAAGTACCCAAGAAGATTGGGAACAATTCTGGCAACTAAGAAAACAAATACAAAAACACCAAGAAAAAGCATACAAAAACTGCATAAACAACAAGTGTTTAAAAGACATCTCGACAGTCAGAGAGTAATATCCCTGACATTGCTGTAATAATAATAATCAGGGAGGAAGGTGTAGTCAAGCTCCAGACTGGACTTCAAAGCAGCAGGACCAGGCGAGATGATACCATGGGTTTAAAAATAACTGCTCATGAGATCAGTCCATTTCTCACCAAAATGTTCCAGTTGTTTTGGATACAGGGGTATCACCCAAGATTGGGGGGCAAGGGGGCACATGACCTGGGCGCCACCCTTGGGGGGCACTGAATCGACCAATTTAGCATTGATTCTGCACCACCTGCAAACGATGAAAGTCAAACTTTTTGCATGCTTCGCACACATTTCAGCACAAGATCATTTGAAAGATCAATTTAAGACCGATATTCAACTGCATAATAACTAAAATTAATTAGCAATAGGCCCTATATGTGTAAATTTTCATGTGTTCCGAGGGTAGTTGTTTCAAGAAATGGGGGAGGGGGCACCATTATGTATCCTTAGCCCTGGAGCTACACCACTAGCAACCTGGCAAAATACATGGCAATTTATGCCCCGTGTATGTGTTTTGATGCTTTAAAATAAGGACATATTTCCAAAATAGAATCAGTCTATCAGCAGGCAGGCAGGCACACACATTATAGTCACACACAATATCTCTCATGTCCCTATAAGGTATGTATATGAGGAGCCAAACAAATTCTGTTTCCATTTATATTCATTTATTGAAAGAAAGACGGAAAAAAAAAGATTGATCAAGTGTCAGTTTATGTAGCTATCGGCACCAGCATCACCTTCTACACAATATCCTTAAAATAGGAGCACTCATGTTATTATCCCAAAAAGGTTTTGCCTTTTATATTAAGTGCAAATGGATCCAAAGAAATTTTGTTTTCATGTTTATTATTTATTGACAAAAAGTGATTTATTAAGTGTCACATTAAGGTGCTATAGGCAGCATCAACTTCCATATGATGCTCTTTAAACTTTACTTTAAATAGCAATATTCAATGTTTTCAATTCAAATATTTTTCAAGGTAAATAATAGATTTTGCTTTCATATGTTTATTCATTTATTGACAAGTGAAGGAATAGAAAGGAAAGTAGAGCGAAGGGAGGAAAGGAGAGTAGAGGGAAGGAAAGAAAAGAAAAGAAAAGAAAAGAAAAGAAAAGAAAAGAAAAGAAAAGAAAAGAAAAGAAAAGGAAAGGAAATGAGGGGAAGAGAAGGAATAGACAGGAAGGAAAGGAAATAATGGGAAACATAACAAAAATAAATGAAGAGAATAAAGAAAGAAAAGAGAAAAGGAGAAAAAAGAAAAAGATAAAGATGGAAAGAAAGACAGAAAATAATGATTGATAAAGTGTTGCTTTAAGGAGCTACAGCATTACCTTCTAGACGATGCACTTTAAATTAACCTAAATAGTAACATAAAAGGGTGGTATCCTCAAAAGTAGGTTTCAATGGATCAAAATACATTTTGTTTTCATGTTTATTTATTACCAAAGAGTGATTGATTAAGCATCACTTTTACGAGTATCGACATACACCCTAAATCAAATTAAGGTTAAAATAAAGAAGAACATCAACCTCTATCATTTGATATGTGAACCAAAACTGGCAGTGTTTTCAAGGTAACAGTAAGTGAATGCAAACAAGTTTTAGTTTCATCTTTATTTATTTACTAGCATTGCTTTAATGAGCTATAGGCAGCCTTCCAGACCTTCCAGACAATTCAAATTTAAATTAACCTAAATTTACCTAATATAATTACAAAAAGAGGTGGCCTTCAAGGTAAAAGTACATTTCTGTTTTCATGTTTATTCATTATTCAATTGACTTCACAACCTTGTGAGCTACAAACCTAGATTTCCAAAGTTCCTGGTTAAGACTTCCTTAAGCTTTTACCCAACTAGGCTGTAAACTTGCACATTTCAACATCAACTTGCAAAATGATCAATCATCACTCCTTTAACATTAAGGCAAGCAATATCACCTCCAAAACAATGCCCTATAGCAGCATTCAAATTTGATAGGATTAACTAATAAAACTTAATATAAAGACCTGTTATTGTCACTTTCTAATAAGACATGTTTTTACATGAAAATGTAGTCAAGTATTATTACTGCAGTCTACATACGTTATTAATATGACCCAATTCTTAAGTACATGAATGTGACATAATTGATGTTGTAGGTCACAGAACTATATAGTACAAACCGTTTTGTTCTACAAATATTATTTAATTAGTAGTTAGTTAATTACTTGAAATGTTTAATAAAGGAAGTGGCAATCTGTAGAATATTTAAGAATGCTCTTAAATTAAAATCGGTGAGTTGTCACATATGATGAGTGTAGTGGTTTATTGTATGAAGTCTTTGCTCAGTATGCAAATTGTTTCTCCTTACAACTTTTTTTTTTTTTTTTTGAAATCTTATTGGTTAGCCAACTAATATCTATAGCAACTACACTGCTCAAAGACATTAAAGGATTAAACTGATTTATTATCATTTTGCAAAAAACAGCATGAACATTGTAAATAAGGTAAGTGTTATTTCATTCAGTAATAATTAGACAACAGAACACTTGTACTACCAAGTACTGATGTCCAGTGATACTAAAAAACACCTTGGTTAGCACCATAAGAACAAAAAAGAAAAAAGATAAAATCAAGATTGTCAGATTCTGATCCTTTAAAAGTTTTGAGTAGTGTATATGAACCTCTCCAAAAACGAGTTGTGGTCAATTTGCTGAACAAGGTATCCAATTTGGTTGCAGATGCATGATGTTGGCATCATTAAAGAGGTTGGTCATTCACAACAATGTACTAGCAGTACAATAATGAGACAAGTACCTTTCAGTTTTACCAAATTCAGTTCTCACAGGATATCTTTCCCTGAGATGAGCAGTTTGCTAGTTTGTCAGCATCAGTATTAGACCCAGATGTAGAGTAAGTTACATCACTTTGTTCAGTCCAGCTTTCCAGAAAGTGACCTTTACCTGAGGCAATTAGTTGTCAAATGTTGACAGTTGGTAACAGGTGTCATACTGGCAGCATTAGTTTAGCCTACGTATGGTTGAATGCATTATTATCCTTTTTCAGCTGAAAACAAGACATATTGTGTAAGAGATCTAAGACCTAGTATGGATGTTTTTGTTGCTTTTCACTAAATCGAATACCACAAGAGTAAGCATATCCCTTGATAAAGAAATGATAAGTTCTAGAGTAATTCTCACTGGCAACTATGATACCAGTACATAACGCTATTGCTTTCTTTCATATCACTGCCATGGAATACCACCAGAGTAAGTCTACCTCTTGATAAATAAATGGTAAATTGTGAAGTCAATCTCACTGGGAACCATGACACCTGCGACACCAGGTACTCATCATTTGGACCTATATATCTATACATAATGTACATACATATCCCATATGTAACTTGGCAACATCATCTTTAATGTTCTCTTGCAAAGTTAACCTAGATAGCAACATTCCAATAACCAGTAAGCATTATTGAACAATGAACCAGAGATGTACTTTATTATACAAGCCTGACAGCCAATCACTGCTAACTTAGTTTTGGGCTGGTAAAAGTACTTGTTGATAGGCCCGGCAAGTTTTTACATGAAAATGCAGTCATATTCAATTACTGTGACACATTAAGTGATAAGTATGCCCTAGTTTTTATATTACAAGAATGTGACATGGTTCATGTGGGATGTAATTATGTAACACAGTGTTGTAAATTGGTAGTTTGGCCAATGGGGCTCATTTGCACCACAGATCTAATGGACATGTCATCAAATACATCATTGTGTCCAATGAAGAGTATTGCTAATGATCCAAGATAAATAACCACAACTGGGTTTTAGTCACACTTAACAAATACATACAATATTGAAGATATGGTTGAATTAGCCACACCTGGGTAAATGTCACACTTAAAATAAATGAAATATTGAAGATATATGGTTGAATTGGACACAGTAACAAACCTTTTTGACAGGTTGCGATTAATTTTGACAGGTAATTTGTCAGTTCTTACCATTACTGTTTGGAGAAATGGTCAATCCTCAAATTAAGCTATACTTCAGTGTCACTGGAAATTATATTCTTTTCAAACTAAGGTGTGAAATTGAAATTGGCAATAAGGTTGTGAACCTTAGTTCACAGGAGTGGAATATACATGTATGTTGTCATTTTGGGGTAGAGTGCATCACACCCAGGGGGAGCCAGGGGAAAATTGCTTTCAAAGACAAATTTTTAGGGATAAAATGGGGATGACAAAGAGAAAAGTGTCATTAAAATGACAAAAATTAGACAAAAAAATCCTGGCTACACCACTGCTCTTGTTACACACAATTATGAAATAAGTATGTTCTTTATGTAACAAGAAAAACAAATAACAGATTGCCTTATTCTAAAGCGCAGATTACTAAATCTAGTTCAAGTCAAACCCAAGTAACCAACTGTATACCATTATAGCTAATTCCAGCTTATTACATCTATACCAAGACAATTGAAAGACATTTATAGAGTAAATTAAAGATTGAAGGACAGTGGAGGATCTACCCGAGGGATGTAGATAAAGTAATGAGTGAACAAGGATGACGTATATTACCCTTACACTAGTCTTGATTGGATTCATTTACAGACCAAAAATATCAAGATATTTAACCATTTGTGCATCCCTCATCAATCTACAGTGCCACTATAAAAATCGAGTCTTGACAATACATGACACTGATAATTCAGAATTAAATTGCATTGTGGGTAATATCAGGACATTGGAGGTGGGATAAATAACACACTTTCCTCTGTGAATGAGCTGTGACTTGTTGGTAATTCCCCTGATATTACTTGCCACTTACAGCTTTGGCCAATATAACCTGATATAACCACACTCCACGAATAATTTGCTTATTGTATCTAAGAGCTATAACAAACCAACAATGTGCAAGACACAAGTACAAAGCATTTCTTTACAAAGTGTCAAATTCACCTTCATTGAAACTTTATACGACTTCCAATCTTTTTATCCCACTTCATTAGCCATTATTGTTAATAATGATTCAATAATAATAATAATTCAATTGTTTTATGCTGTTTTTGTTCTGAATTATCAAAATTCACTTAGTTGTTTTACATTTAGACATGTCTGAGATAATGATAGAAACAGGTGTTTTGCCTGAAGAAAATCTAAGACATGTCCTGTAAAGCCAGATAGTTCTAAGAGACAAAGTCCTGTATTTGTCAAAAACATCACACACATAGTCATGTCTCCATTCAAGCCATGCCACATGTTAAAAATGTAAAAAATGTAAGATGTCATTTAAAACCAATTTTGAGACTTATCCTTTCTTGCTTAACGACATATCTCAATCGAGTAAACGTTTCTTAGATTGTGTCTTTGGCCAAGACATATGCTTCTATTTTTAATTTCTACCATTGAATTTTTATCATATCAATTTGCATGACACTATTGCTTCCCAAAACTTGGTATGTCCAGAACCAATCACTTTTCTGTTGCTTACATGTGCAGACAAATGATGATGTAAATTGAATAATAGTTTGGTGTGGTGAATTATTTGATACTCAACAGTAGTTGGAGGATTGTGCATTATGTCAAGAATGCCAGATGCCAACAGTGGTATTCACTTTAGCAATTGCTTTGTAATGACAAGTGTCAAAAATGCCTTGCATATGCAACTGAAATTGGTTGGCACAACTGGTTGATGACAATAAATATGATATGGATCTGAATGGATTTTAATTTTCAAAAATGTTTTGTTATGCATTTTACATACGCCAGATCACCTCATATATGCTCTTATTCACTAAACAACACAATTCTTCAAGAAACATCAACACATACTTACTTAGGGGTAGATATCAGCAACAAGTTAGTGTGGAACTCACACATAGATAGAATAGCAGCAACAGCAAACAGATCTCTAGGATTTTTAAGAAGGAACCTATACTTGTGTCTCGGCATGTTTTAATTTTTGCCCCGTGTATGTGTTTTGGGGGATCTTTTTTAGAACCACAGGGTTCAAATACAGCTTGGCAGGCAAAAGTTTTGAATTTGAACTTGCCGATTGATGCTTTAAAATAAGCACATATATCCAAAATAGAATCAGTCAATCAGCAGGCACACACATTATTATTGTCACACACTTTCACACAATATTTCTTTTTATGTCCCTATAAGGTATGTATATGAGGAGCCAAACAATTTCTGTTTCCATTTATATTCATTTATTGAAAGAAAGACGGAAAAAAAAGATTGATCAAGTGTCAGTTTATGTAGCTATCGGCACCAGCATCACCTTCTACACAATATCCCTAAAATAGGAGCACTCATGTTATTATCCCAAAAGGTTTTGCCTTTTTATATTAAGTGCAAATGGATCCAAAGAAATTTTGTTTTCATGTTTATTATTTATTGACAAAAAGTGATTTATTAAGTGTCACATTAAGGTGCTATAGGCAGCATCAACTTCCATATGATGCTCTTTAAACTTTACTTATAAATAGCAATATTCAATGTTTTCAATTCAAATTTTTTTCAAGGTAAATAATACATTTTGCTTTCATATGTTTATTCATTTATTGACAAGTGAATGAATAGAAAGGAAAGGAGAGAGAATGAGGAAAGGAAAGGGGAAGGAAAGGAAAGGAAAGGAAAGGATAGGAAAGGAAAGGAAAGGGAAGAGAAAGGAAAGGAAAGGGAAGGAAAGGAAAGGAAAGGAAAGGATAGGAAAGGAAAGGGGATGGAAATGAAGGGAAGGTTAGGAGTAGATTAGAAGGAAAGGAAATATGAAAAAGCAAACAAAAAATAAATGAAAAGAATAAAGCAAGAAAAAAGAATAAAGAAGAAAAGAAAAAGGAAAAAGATAAAGCTGGAAAGAAATATAGAAAATAATGATTGATAAAGTGTTGCTTTAAGGAGCTACAGCATTACCTTCTAGACGATGCACTTTAAATTAACCTAAATAGTAACATTATGAAAGGGTGGTATCCTCAAAAGTAGGTTTCAATGGATCAAAATACATTTTGTTTTCCTGTTTATTTATTACCAAAGAGTGATTGATTAAGCATCACTTTTACGAGTATCGACATACACCCTAAATCAAATTAAGGTTAAAATAAAGAACATCAACCTCTATCATTTGATATGTGAACCAAAACTGGCAGTGTTTTCAAGGTAACAGTAAGTGAATGCAAACAAGTTTTAGTTTCATCTTTATTTATTTACTAGCATTGCTTTAATGAGCCATAGGCAGCCTTCAAGACCTTCCAGACAATTCAAATTTAAATTAACCTAAATTTACCTAATATAATTACAAAAAGAGGTGGCCTTCAAGGTAAAAGTACATTTCTGTTTTCATGTTTATTTATTATTCAATTGGTTGCACAACCTTGTGAGCTACAAACCTAGATTTCAAAGTTCCTGGTTAAGACTTCCTTAAGCTTTTACCCAACTATGCTGTAAACTTGCAACTTCCAACATCAACTTGCAAAAATGATCAATCATCACTCCTTTAACATTAAGGCAAGCAATATCACCTCCAAAACAATGCCCTATAGCAGCATTCAAATTTGATAAGATTAACTAATAAAACTTAATATAAAGACCTGTTATCGTCACTTTCTAATAAGACAGGTTTTTGCATGAAAATGTAGTCAAGTATTATTACTTCAGTCTACATACGTTATTAATATGACCCAATTCTTAAGTACATGAATGTGACATAATTGATGCTGAATGTCTTTAGAACATATTTGTAGGTCACAGAACTATATAGTACAAACTGTTTTGTTCTACAAATATTATTTAATTTGCAGTTAGTTAATTACCTGAAATGTTTAATAACGCAAGTGGCAATCTGTAGAATATTTAAGAACTCTCTTAAATTCAAATTGGTGAGTTGTCACATATTTATCTATATTATTATGAGTGTAGTGATTTATTATATGAAGTATTTGCTCAGTATGCAAAATGTTTCCTTACAACCTTTTTGTTTTGTTTTATAGATCTTATTGGTTAGCCAACTAATCTCTGTAGCAACTAAATGAATCTCTCCAAATACCAGTTGTGGTAAAATGAAACTTTGGTACCATTTAAGAGGATGGTGTTTCAAAAAAATGTCCTAGCAGTGACATTATATTACAAGTACCTTTCCTCAGTTTTACCAAATCTTCTCACAGGATTTCTGAGCAGTTTGCTACTTTGTCAGTATGAGACCCAGATGTGGAGACAGTTACATCAAATGACATTGTTCAGTCCAGCTTTCCAGAAAGTGACCCGTACCTGAAGCAATTAGTTGTCAAATGTTGACAGTTGGTAACTGGCGTCATGCTGGAAGCATTAGTTTAGCCTAAGTATGGTTATCATCCTTTTTCAGATGAAACATTGGTAAAACATGACACATTGTTTAAGAGATCTGTAACCTGCTGGCTTTTTGCTTTTCACTCAATCGGAATACAACCAAAGTAAGCCTACCCCTTGATAAAGAAATGATAAGTTCTAGAGTCATTCTCACTGGCAACTATGATACCAGTATGTAATGCTATTACTTTCTTTCATGTCACTGCCATGGAATACCACCAGAGTAAGTCTACCTCATGCTAATCAAATGGTAAATTTAAGAGTCATTCTCGCTGGGACGCATGACACCAGTGACATCAGGTACTCATCATTTGGACCTATATATCTATACAAATGTACATACATATCCCCTTATGTAACAAGGCAACATCATCTTTAATGTTCTATTGCAACGTTAACCTAGATAGCAACATTCCAATAACCAGTAAGCATTATTGAACAATGAATCAGGCATGTACTTTATTATACCAGCCTGACAGCCAATCACTGCTAACTTAAGTTTTTGGCTGGTAAAAGTACTTGTTGATAGGCCCGACAAGTTTTTACATGAAAATGCAGTCATCTTCAATTACTGTGACACATTAAGTGATAAGTATGCCCTAGTTTTTATATTACAAGAATGTGACATGGTTCATGTTGGATGCAATTATGTAACACAGTGTTGTAAATTGGTAGTTTGGCCAACGGGGCTCATTTGCACCGCAGATCTAATGGACATTTTCAACAAAATCCAAAATTTGTGAAAGCTGAAAAAGGCTGATATGATGGAGAGCACATTTGTGTACATTGCAAGTTGGAAAAGGGTCTTCTGTATTATTTGTGTATGTCATATCAGAACTCAAGCATGTTTACCCATGGATGGCTACAATTTTGGGGTTTAGATCTGGTGTCCTGTGTGTTACCCAGCCCAGGAAGCACACAGGGTGTGAGATTTGCTGGAGATATGGTTAAACAAACTCAAATGCAATGGTATGTAAACAAAATGTGTTTTCACTATATTCATGAAAAATTAGATACTCAACACTCAATTTTTTTCACCTAGTTCGATATCTACAGGGGCGGATCCATGAATTTTCAATAGAGGGGGCACCGAGCCACCGCCGCGGCCACACAAGGTCAGGCGCCGCTCCTCAGGCTGCAAAAATACACAAAGTTAGGCGCCGCTCTGCAAAAATTAGAGGGGGCATGCACCGGGTGCACCCCTTCTAAATCTGCTCCTGACCTGATAACATGATCACAAATAAAGGTTCCACAAGTCTCTTTTAAGATTTTAAAAATAAATGAAAAAGCTGTTTATGAAATTTAAACAAATATAAAGGATATTGGTAGCAGATTTTGTTTTGATGCAAGAAAGATGCAGTTTTGAAAGTTGCACTTTTGTTCAGTAAACTCTCACACAAAAAAGGGCAGTGATTTATAGTGCGCTATGCACAGGCAAAACGCCTAGACCCCAGGTGGGCACCAGGGGTTCGTTTTTGCATATTTCTGTTAAGTATAACTGATGAGTAATGGCCGCGTAGCGGGCATCGCGCCGCGGAACCGCGGCGCAGGGGGGTGTCTGAGGGGGTATGTTCCCACCTCAGAAATGGAAGAATTTTGAAAAATGAAGTCCCAATTGAAGGCATTTGGTGCACACTTTTTACATTATTATCAGAAATATATGGTTTCAATTTATTATTGCAAAGAGGCAAATTAGCACGGTTAAAACAAGAAAAAGTTGCAAATCAAGCGCCGGGGGTGTCTGAGCTTAGGGGATGTGCCCCCCTCAGAATTTGATTTATTCTGAAAAATGTAGTCCCAATTAAAGGCGGTGCGCCATTTTTACCTTATGGTTTCAATAATTATATTATAGCAAAGAGGCAAATTAGCGCTGTTAAAATAAGAAAAAGTTGCAAATCAGGCACAGGGGGTGTCTGAGGGGGATGTGCCCCCTCAGAATTGGAAGAATTTTGAAAAATGAAGTCCCAATTGAAGGCATTTGGTGCATCATTTTTACATTATTATCAGGAATATATGGATATATTATAGCAAAGAGGGATATCAGAGCGGTCAAAACAAGAAAAAGTTGCAAATCAGGTGTGTTACTTCATCACAAATAATATCAATTATTTTCCTATGTTATATCACTCCCTTCATCTCTGAACTAAGCTTTCTCGGTTATCGTTTTTTTGCACACCAAATAACTTTCAAAAAGTCTTCAAATCTAGATGAGACAAAGAGGCAAATAATTACTCTGCTGTATTTATAGCATTAATTAAGTCATCATTTATATTTTCCACATACATGTAGGCCTACATAAACTGGGCGTCGGGGGATTTTTCAAATCGTCCTGCTAATCTGATCCTAAAATTAACGGGAAAAATTCGCGCGAAGCGCTAGAAAAATAACAATTTTTGTGCTAAAATGGCCATTTCATCCACATTACCAATGTTCTCCTTTTTTGTGTCAAAATTTTAGGGGGTTCGATCGAACCCCTCGAACCCCCCCTGCCTACGGGCCTGGGCACTCAACTGAAATTTTCGTAGGGGTGTGCGGGGCACGGAGCGCCGAAATTTGGGAACTAAGAACTGATTTTAGGCAAAATAGGGGCTTGATGAATTGAAATTTCAACATTTTTGATGGCTTTGGAGCTAAAAAACTTCACAAATTTTCCAAATTTGAGCTAAAGAGCTACAATTGTCAGAGTGTGAGGCTCAAAGAACTGGAGCATGATCCAAATGTGGGTCTTAAGGAACTGCTGGAGAGCCTGAAAAGGGGACCCTTGACCGCCGCACATACCCATACCATCTTTACATGCGAGTACCCCCTCCGGGCCTAGACATTGATCCACAAGCCTCAGCAAACTTACTATGGCCCACATTATTCCATAAACCATTTAACAACGACACAGGGACTTTGCTGTTTTGAGAGCGCACACCCTAGACATTCCACAAATAACCATCGCAACCAGGATCAGCTCCCTGAGTTTTGTACAGTCTACAATGAGACAATTAGCATTAAGTTCCTTGTCCAGGGGAATGAATTTCAAGTTAACTCAAGTTTCCATGAGCGTACTTAACCACCACCAGGGTTCGAAAGTATAATATTCTTTAAGGTGGGACAGGTGTAATTAGATAGGCCAAAATCATCATTTCATCCAAAATTAGGTTTTGTCCTTTTTAGACACATTAATGTATGTAGTTTTCATAACATAAAAAAAAATCTGGAAAAATTATGGAAATTGTATAAAAAGCGTGCTAATTACAACAAGAATCTTATCATTTTCTTTGTTTACGAACCTGTTGCATGACGTTTTTCACGCATTTCATTTTTCACCAAAAGTCGACATTTGAAAAAATGCAGCTCCTAAAGTATACCCCCTACAGACCTGAAAGTTGGAATTTATGTTCTCTAGTGCATGAACCTACTTTGAAATGTTTCTTGGATATTGATAAAATCAGATGACCAAATATGCCAAAATTGGTACACGCAAGATGTCATTTTATCCCAAAATCATAGGGGCTATGCCTCCTACCCCTCTGATGTTACTGGAAATAGGCTCATGCACTAGATCTTTGCAAAAGCTTTATTTTGACACCTCAAGTGTCTCAATAGAACATTGTATAGTGGAGCTACTTTTTTTTTTAACTGCTAATATTCGGTAATTAAATATGCAAATTAGCTAATTAATATGCATAAAATTTGAATTGAACCTGTTTTTCTACATTTAATTCTATACCTGTTACAATGAATCATGTAAAGAGTTTCTATGATCTTTCTACACAAAAAAAGTGTCAATTACACCTGTCCCACACATAGATGTGGCATTTGGCAAAGATGTATAATATATACCCTGGAACACTTTTGTGTTTGTTTTCTTTACACATGAAGCCAAGATGATGAATAAATGCATATACTTGAAATAATGACAGACATAAAACACAATTTCAGTTTCATCATATTGGGTTTTATTTCATATTTCACATCTATATAATCTCTATTTAAGACAATAAAGGCACTTATTTGTACTCCTGTTTAACATCATTTTACAGAAAGACAAATACATATTGATAATAAGTAAACATCTACCAACACGTCTCAAAACAACATCTCCTTCATGAGTTTACTTCACAATTTCATGATTAAAACAAATATACATTTTACGATTTCATTGTTTTCATTGCTTCATTTTGAATATTACATGTGACATGTTGCTTACTTAAATGAGTAAGAAATGTAAACACACTTACAGTACTTAATTGAAGAAGACTGTTTTTTCATCATATGATTGCTACAAATAAGGTTCTGTAGTGCCACATTTTATATTGTGTTAACATGATTTTCCTTAGTACTGGATTATTGGGTAGGTTTTTTTTATCCTGGATTAGAATGACTTATCCTGCAGACCTGCACATCTCCTGCAATGGACTGACCATAAATTCACTATTAATATTTGATTTCCATAAAAACAATTATATATAAAGTGCAGCAAAAACCAACAAAAACAGCTTAATAGAAACATAACTAAACATAGCTGCGGTCTAAGACCACAAACACAATCATGTTGTCACCCCTTAATGACCTATGACCCCCAAATCTATGAAAACCCCATAGACACTGGCTAATATCAATGCATATATAGTGCATGTGGCATCACTCTGCCATGTTATTTGTGGCAGAAGGGACATTTTGAAGGTTTTTCGTATCTGACCGGTAGTGACCCCTTAATGACCTTAGACCCCAAATAAAAAATACTATGTGTGCACTAGGTATTTGGTTTTATACTGGAAGTGACCCCTTAATGACCTTTGACCCCACATCTGTTTATGATTCATAGACACTGGGTAATAGCAATGCATGTGTGCAAGTTGCATTACTGTCCTACATAATTTGTGGCAAAAGTAGTATTTTGAAGGTATTTTGTTTTATACCGGAAGTGACCTCTTAATGACATTTGACCAAAAACAAACACATATACATTGGCTAAACACAATTCATGTGTGAACATACCGTCACTCTCCTATGTTTCTCTTAGCTAATAAATTTTTGAAGGTATTTGGTTTTACACCAGAAGTACCCCTTAATGACCTTTGACCTCCAACCTAATGTCACTGCTGTGTAAAAAGTAAACACATTAAGAAGTGACAGCTGAAAGGCAAGAAATTACATCAAAACAACCAATAGACAAGACAATGTGCTTGGGTAAAAAAGATCAATCATATTTAGAGACAAGTTTTTCATTGAACTGATAAAGGAAATGTTTTATATAGATTTTTGAGTTTTCTGATTTTTATCCAGGGAATTCCAGAGAATAAGACCACCATGAAGGCACGATCGGAAAGGGTTTTTTACTTTTTATTGAGACTAACGTCACGGCCGTGTAAAAAATATACACATTAAAGAGTGATCGCTGAAAGGCAATAAATTACATCAAAACAACCAATAGACAAGACAAAGGAATGTGCTTGGGTAAAAAGATCAATCATATTTAGAGACAGGTTTTTCATTGAACTGCTTAAAGGAAATGTTTTGTTTTCAGATTTTTATCCAGTGAATTCCAGAGAATAAGACCAAAATGAGTGCATGATCGGAAAGGGTTTTCTTGTTTTTATTGAAGAAATAGTTAATAACATGTCAAAACATGTCTTTGCTGATAGTCATTGATATCAGAACATATTTGGTAAAATAATTATCAAATGTAGAAGGCATCTCACTTATTGCATACCTGTACATGGACATAACCAATGTCCTGCAGTCTGCTGCTCTGATGCTATTTTGGACAGCAATGATGCAAGAAATTGCAAAACTGTATTACCGTATTCGTCCGAGTATAGTCCCACGTTCGAGTATAATCCCACCCCCCATTTTTCGAAAAATTTCAGAAATTGTAAAAAAATAATTAAAAAAAAAAAAAATTTTTAAGTTAATTTTTTCGGTTTTGGAGTGTCCCTGGACCTAAACCTAGATGCTAGGATCATTTATGGTTGACCTAAAAAAAAAAAAAAAAAATTAATGATTTCAAAATGCATTCAAATTCAATGCATTTTGAAATCATTAAGGTTAAATGCAATTGATTTTCAAGGCTTGGTTCCAGAGGGGCGTAAGTTAATAATGGAAACAGCCATGCAGAAAAGAAAGAACTCACGCAGCACAATAGTGTATCAATCTGAACTAGGGCCACGGACAAACCGCTGGCTCGTGTGTCATCCTATTTGTTGCAGGGATAGGGAAGGCGACCATGATAGGACCATATGGGCTGATGGGGGGGTGATTGTGGGCAGCCGTTTTCGGCAATTTTCCTTTGGATTTTCTAAATTTTCAATTTTTAAAATTATCGTGGATGATATCTGTCGCGAAATAAATCAATGCTTCTATAGGCTATAATAGGCCTAGTATGCTTTTTTATACCCTGATTATGCAATATATAGGCCTACAACAAAAACTACAACAACAAAACCAACAACCAATATTTTGTTAATCTAATTTGTAAAAATATATTCATAGGCCGCGCCTATTAGACTAGTATAGCCTAAAAATTCCTGAATTATAGGCCTATAATGGAAAAAAAAACGGGCAAAAACAATCAATCGCTGCAGTCAGAAAGAAAGAAACGAACAAGAAAAAAGAACAAAGTGAGAGAAAAATAAAAGAAAATAGATGGAATGGACCACATAGGGACTCGAACACGTACCAAAGTTTTCCAGCTCAAAACTATAGTATTATAGAGTCGAATGCGAGTTCGGCGCGCTACCGATTGAGCTACTGAGTAAGCTGTGAAATCGATTGATCTCAAACTGACTATTATGGAATAGTGCATACCAGGCTCTTATGATAAACAATCTCATCACCGCTGTAAATGTCGGAGGTATCGATGGCGAAAAACCTCGATTTTTGCAAGAGTAGCTTAAATTTGGAGTGAAATTCAAATGGGAAAGGAATCGACATACTTTTGAGAAATAATGTAGGCAGTTAGAAATCAAAATTAACGTTCCACAATCCAGATATCGATAATGTAACATAACAGTGTTTTGTGGTACAAGATTCTCGAAAATTGTTCCAAAAAACGGGCTAATAAAATTTAATCGGTACTGTATTTGGTTCTTCCCCATGGCAACATTATTTCTTTGGTCGATTTGTAGTACAATACAAAAAAGGAGAAAACAATCACTCGGCGTAGTTTTATACGGAGCGAATATTGAAAAAAAACTGCATGGAACGTGTTTTTGATCTTGTGAACATGGTGCGTAAAAATGATTTAAACGAAGGATTTTCAAACGGATTCTAAAATTTGTATAAACACACAAAAATAATGTTAAGATACATCCATGCACCAACATTTGACTCACTGCGATATTTGATTGCTGAGAAAACGCGGTTTTAGAGAACAACTTTATCGTCTTTTATCGTTTTTTATACGTTTCTTCGTGTAACCTTAATAGAGTATGACATGAATACAAAGTATCAATTTTCATATTAAAAATACAAAATATCTTGAAATTTAAAAAAAAAATTTTTTAGGTCAACTGGGTCAACCATGAATGATCCTAGCATCTAGGTCTAGGTCCAGGGACACTCCAAAACCGGAAGAAAAAAAAAAAAAAAAAAAAAAAAAAAATTTTTTTGAAATTGATATAATCCCACCCCCAATTGTGAAAAAATTTCACATAAAAAATGGGTGGGACTATACTCGGGCCAATACGGTACTTGTAAAAAACTTTTATATATCATATTATGATTATATGAAGCTCGTATCAATTTTCATAAAATGATGCATTGATTTTAAAAACTTTAAAGAATTCATATATTCTGTCTTACTTTACAGAAGACCACTAGAAGATTACTCATGCTCCATGTTACTTTTAAGATTTTAAAACATACTATATAAGATAGAAACCATAAATTCAAGACCACTCACAAATTATTTCATGTATTCATCCTTTTTTCAATTTCATTTATGATACTTAAAAGTATTTGAAAATAATGCATTGTTTTAAAATGTATATACAGGGTGTCCCTAAAAGAACTGTACTGTCAGAAATTTTAATTTTTGGGTTTTCTAATTCCTTATTCAAAAATGACCGATATGCATTTGCACAGTAAAATAGCTTCCATGTGCCTTTTGAAAATTGACCATTTCTCTTGAAATACAAGAAATTTATGAAAATACTCAAATATCTATAAATGATCTGTATCTACAGTACCAAACACAAAGCATGAGGTGTCTTATAGACATGGTGTACTACAGTTATGTTTGACTCATGGAATATAGATTAAAAATGAGATGTAATTTTCAAATTTCAAATTCAAGATTCTAACAAATCAAGAAGTCAAGAGTTGAGACCCAGAAAGCATTAACTCACAAAGAATTCCTTTATGAGTTAAGGCTTTCTGGTTCTCAACCCTCAAAGTATGTGATACCTTTTTTATTCAGCATCGAAGTGGTTACGTAATTATCTTGGTTACCGGATCACGCTATTTTGATATGCCTTCGAGTGCCATACACTTTGTGTGGTGATCGTTTCGATCGTGGTTCAATACTCAAGAGCGTGATCCTGTTGACATAGTAACATTACGTAACTTCGATACTGAATTCCTTAACAATTCACTGTTGAAGTGACATAATAATTGGATTAACTACCATAGTAAAAGATGAAAATAATTTTTGAATAGATCATCCTGCATTACAAGCAGTTGGTACTCTAACAGGTGCGAGTGATCAGCATAATATGCATATAGAGGCCCTGCATGCTTTTATTGATTGCTCCAAACAAAGGATTTGAACCGGTTCACCGTAATCATGACGCAGTCCATTCAATCAAGTGTTGTCATCAACCTATTTGATCGTAGTGCATTTGTTATGCATGTTATGTGTGTGAGACGAACTGTCACGGTAGATTTCAATCATGTTTTTGTTGAATGCATTTGAGTAGTCCGCCATATTTACGGGATGATACGTCATATGCACAACCTCTATTCTATAGAATTACAATCTAGGTCTTTATCTATGGTTCAATGCATAGGTACCGTGTGAGCATTGTAGTGCAGGGCAATCTAATCAAAAATTGTATTAATCTATTGCTGGTAGTTAATCCGATTATTACGGCACTTCGATGGCAAATAGCAACTATTCAGTTTTGTTTAGTTCAAGCAATACAATAATGCAAATTGAATGTTTTTTGATGGTACAGTTTTATCAAGGACACATTGTATATCAATGTATTTTACAAGACCAAATCACAATCCACTCGTCACTTTAATCAACCTGCCATTCAATGGGATTTCATATTGGGATATTCCTGTTGAAATACATACACCCACTATGGAAGACATGACCTTAATCTTTCATACAGGAGTGCAAATTTCAAATGGGGTTCCTCAATGGGTGACTGAATTTGAAATCTTTACCCCCTATGTGTGAGATTAAGGTCATGCCTTTCGTAGGGGTGTACGGATTTCGACTGCAATAACCTATTTTTATCCCTACAATCTTAATACTGTTGTATTATTATAACTGGAATTGATGGGATGGACCTTACAAATAAGTAATAACTATTCCAGGGTTACAAATACATAATCAAAAAGCCCTATATTTTTTTATTAAATCAAAGTTCACAATTTTCAAGGTTAGACTTATGATATTTCATTACTGTATTGGCAAATGCATACCATAGTAATGAACGGCATCATATGCAGAAAGTGTAATGAGCAAGATACAGTCATCTTTAAAGGTGCTTTTGAACATAAGACAGA
Organism: Amphiura filiformis; assembly: GCF_039555335.1. NCBI lineage: Eukaryota > Metazoa > Echinodermata > Ophiuroidea > Amphilepidida > Amphiuridae > Amphiura > Amphiura filiformis. Next base: position 19,802,610 of record NC_092632.1, on the reverse strand, counting down.
TTTAAAACCTGCAGCTTAATTGCATCGAAGTTGGGCAAGGGAGATTAGCTCATGTATGTGCAAACCATGCTTTGGGAACAGAGACGCTAAACAATGTTGTTAACTAATAAAATGAGTTTATAAAATCAAAATTTACCATGTGAGCTAGCTATTTCTAACGTGTTTTCCTAATGATCCTACTGGTTGAAAGTTTTGAAATGAAGTCCAAATAATTGGCTCCTTAATTGTGTGAATGTATAAAAAATGCATTTAGGTACTGAATGAAATTGAAATGGTGAGTTTAGGAAGTGTCAGAAGAAACTGAAAATGGAGTAATCAACCAATCAATCGATAAATTTTTAATCATTTGCCATAAAATTAGTATTATGTCGCCAATTTATAAAAAAATCACAATTATTTGATATAAGAACATTCTTCGTATTCAGAATGCAATTTGATATGTCTGATGTGCTCTCACGTCCCACAAAAAATACTGTGCAAATGTTGCTATCTGATTCCTTAGTACAACTTACCCAACAATTTAACGTGCCCATTTTGGTCTTGCCTTGCTCTGCTTTTCACAGATTGCATTGGAAATTACATTTAATTATCAATTGTATTTATGAAAATTGTTGTCTTGTAATATATCATATCATTGTTTTGCATGAATGAAGTGATGATAACAATACTGCACTTTTCGCAAAGACGTTATACTTGGTTTTTCAATGTGCAATTTATTGTTATTATTAATATTAACTCTACATTCGTAAATGCCAGTACTTTATCTTTTATCATCTTCTTCTTTGAGAAAGGAGGCTTGATCAACACTATCACATTTTCCATAATAATTAAATGTGGTAATTAATGAATTGGATCATTCTGATGACTGAGGTTGACTAGCTTAAATGACCAAACATCAGGTGAGCATCTTTTATGTGTCATGAACAAAAGTTCAATCATTTATATAAATGGGGCAATGTATATATCTACATAGTATAGTACAAGTGAAATTTGCAATCATATTGTGACTTATAAAATGTAATGAAAGCTCTCCTGGACTTAACTCAATACAGAGATATTATTTCAAATATAAAAAAAACAGGTCTATTATCACTAATGAGAATAATAGGCTCTCCCAAGTGAAGTTGCCAAAGATTTTAAGCCCTAATAAAGAGTCAACTCATTGAAATTTTCTCCTAACCATTGGTTTCTATGGGAGAGGAAACTACCAAATATATTGATTGGAAGTCAATGTCGAAAAGTCACCCAATGTTTTCTTACCTATTGGTTTCTATGGTAAAGGAATTTGTCAAAAGTCACCCAATTGGGCTATCAAATCACAAGTTTGGCAACTCTGCTCCAAAGTACAACAAACCCTGTGTCATGATAGAACTGTAATCACAAACTGACTGTGAAATGCACTTTGTGTGGCTCCGTCCTAATTCAACTCATTTGCCTAATACCAATTTACCAATACCGGCATAATTGTGTTGTTACAATGAACTGTTGCACTCTTCTGTCCTGACAAGCAGACTGTCGTCCTACATATCTCGGCTAAAATCATCTGCTTTATCACTCTATAATATTCTTACTGTATTTCAATTAAAGCTGCTGAAAACATCTGCCAGTCCTAAGCAAAACTACTTTTAGGGTATATGATGGTACGTGATAAAGCCTTAATGAACAGATGACAGTCTCTATCACAAATTTAATCTTGAAATTGATAGAGGAAGCTCCTAGTTGTTACTCTCATATTAAATGTAGGTTGTGTGCGTATAATGACATTTGTGAGCAATCTGTCTTCAGCAATATTCAGATATGAGTAGCACACAACTAAATAGCCATTATATGAAAGGGCAGATACACAGGGGTGTTATGTTAAGAATAACAGAGTTGACTATATAGGAGTCTTTATAGGAATATTTTTTAATCACCGGTAGAGCTCTGGGTGGCTATGCCAAAGTTGCATCTACTTTTCCAACCATATGAACATTCTGTAACCACAGTGGATGTGTCCAGAATGACCCACTATTACCAGTGGGAATCAGTGGCGAGTGTGTGCACTTGAATGGCATACTTCCAGGGGGGAATCAGGGTGGAGTGTGTCCAGAATGACACACTAACAGAGGCAACCAGGGTGGGTGTGTCCAGAATGACACACTATTACCAGTGGGAATCAGGGGCGAGTGCAGGGAGGTAAATAAGGATAATTTACTGGGTGGGCAATTTAATTCATTTTTGCCCTCAAATAATGGAAAATAATTTACTGGGTGGGCAGCGATAATTAATGGCATCCAGGTGTTTGGATTTTTGGAGATGTAGGGGTGTTTTTGCGTACAATTTGGCTTTGATGTAAAAAGTAGACTTTATTCTCCCATAAATGCCTCGCCTGCCAATTTTTAGCATAGATCCAACTATCAAGAAAAATTGTATAACATTATTATATTTCACTTTGGGTATTTAGAAATCTAATACTAATTATCACTCACCATTACTCCTACGTAGAAAATAAAACAGTAAAATTAGATGATAATTATTATATGGTGCCCGATTTTTTGTGGGCAAAATATATAATTTACTGGGTGGGCACTTTTGGGCAATGGGCAAGTTGAATTTACTGGGTGGGCAAATGCCCACCCAGTTAACATGTTATTTACCTCCCTGGGCGAGTGTGTGCACTTGAATGGCATACTTCCAGGGGGAATCTGGGTGGGATGTGTCCAGTATGATACACTAACAGAGGCAACCAGAGTGGAGTGTGTCCAGAATGACACACTTCAAAGGGGAACCAGTGTGGAGCTTGTTCAGAATGACACACTACCAGGGTTGGGTGCGTCCAGAATATCACACTAACAGGGTGAAGCAGGGTGTGTGTGTCCAGAATGGCACTCTACCAGGGCAGGGGGAACCAGGGCGGATGGATGGGGATTGAAGGGCTATTAATAGCCCACAATAGAAAAGTATGGGCTGCTTTGCATGAGTTTTGCACAAACCCAAACTCCCTTCCTGGATACACTACTGGATTTTAAAAGGTGGATGTTTAAAGGTAGTGGTGAAAATGTAACTTTTACACAAAAAATACTTTTGCAATACATTTTTCAAAGAAGATGGTGATCCTGAAACAGCCAAAATGGGTATGTATTGTGTTTTAGTTTCAGTTTCAAGTTTTCTCGCCGTGGCAGACATTCGTCTCAGAAGAGGGACAAAGCCCAGATAGAACAAAGTTATTAATCGTAATCAAGACCATACGTACACAGCATTTGTTGCAACTGAAAAGTGCAAACAAAAAAGGGTCGGACTATAACTGGCTCTCAGCTTTCATACCGAATTATAAAACAATTATATTATAACTCTGGCATAATAATAATAGCTAACAATAGCATTTTTATTGCCTGACAAGATTGATTCTTTAGAAAGCAAAAATAGGTTACCTAAAAACTATTGAACTTTGATGACAATAAAAATATGTGATCTGTCACTAGTCGAGCACACAATACAAGGCTTTTGTTTTCCTCAGGTATGTAAGTAACCCTGAAGAAAAAATACAGAAAATTTGGAAAAAGGCGCGTAAATTCAGGCTAAAAAGCCCAAAAATGGACCGAAATAAAAGAAATTGCGTAAATCGGGACTACAAAAAAACCTGAATTCTGTATAAATACAGATAACTTACATCCCTGTTTCCTGCATCGAAACTTCAAATGAAACTACTTTTTTCTGTTTCCTAATGTACTTATTCATCTAATCAGTTTGGCTGTGTTAAAATGATTTTCTTTGAAACTGAAGCAAGTTTACATTTTTTTTTCAAAAAGGAAACAATGCTCATATCACTATAGTTCAAAGAATATCAAATTTTATGATGTGCAGCAAAACTCCTTTTACCGTGCTGAGAAATGGACAATTCAGCCGTTTTTGGTTGTTCGGGTAAGTCATTACTAGGCAGATTGTTTTGCTGGTGGCATGGCCTGTGAACCAATGGGAGATGCCGTTTCTTGGGCTTTAGGAAGCAATCATGTTTCAATCAATTTTTTCTTTGAAACTGAAGCAGGTTTACATTTTTTTCTAAAAGGAAACAATGGTGATATCACAAGTTCAAAGAAAATAAAGCTTTATCATGTGCAGCAAAAATAACTCCTTTAACCTTGCTGAGAAATGGCTGATTCAACTGTTTCTGTTTTTGGTTGTTCAGGTCAGGTTATTGTTAGGCAGATTGCTAGGTCATTGCTAGGCAGATTGCTTTGCTGGTGGCATGGCCTGGGAACCAATGGAAGTTGCCGTTTCTTGAGGGCTTTAGGGAGCAATCATGTTTTGAAGAAAAACAACTTGCACAAGAAATCAATAAACGCAATCAATTAGCCCAGCTAGCGCGAGTTAGCGCAGCGGTAGTTCCCTGAGGTCCCGGGTTCACCACTGAGGTCCCGGGTTCAAGCCCCGGCGCAGCCCAAGGACTCATGTGCACTTGGTTTATCCCGATTCCATGCTCGCTCTCGCAGGTTTTCTCCGGGATCTCCGGTTTCCTCCTGCTTTAAAAAAAAAAGGTGATTAGTTGTTTGGCTATCACAAATTTCCTTCACCCAATGGAATTTGTGGAGCTGCATAGATATTTGGTGGATGTTACAATCTAAGTGCGGATAGGTTTGCGCCAAGTTCGGCTGCAACTAGCCTAGTTGATGCGATCTGATTGTGATGATTCACCATGGCAGCGAAATTACATCGCTTTGATCCCTCTAAGATCCGGAGAAGGCGCTATACAACTCACCGAAATTTATTTATTTATTTATAATGTGATCAAACGAAATAAGCCGTGAAATAGTTTGCAGATATGGGAAGAGATGTGTCAATATTTCCTGTGCAATCCCTTTTGTGATAATTAAAGTCCCATTTCGTGATCCACAACATCATCCCCCCAGTTATTCTAAACTTCCCAATATTTTTATATTATCTGAAATATTTGCCCAAGTATAGTATATATACCTAAACGGGATAAACCAAGTGCACCTAATCTTACAAGTAGATTTCCATGAAAGAAATTCTGAATTTGATGTAAATTTTAATTTTGTTCTGTTAACAGGATGTAATTAGCTTGCAGGTTCTGCATCCAAGCAGATTTTCATTCCTCCCGGGTGGATAACCAAAATAACCATTCTTTTTTTGTTGGATGCTCATACATATAAATCGTGTTCAGGATTTATATAGTTTAATATATATTAAATAATAAAATAATAAAATACCATTTAATTTTAGAAAAGTTTCTAATTAATCATGTATTCTAATATTACAATTGTTTTATCTCCTTTTGGCGTAATTTAATTTTGATCAAAAAGTTATTTTTTATTGAATATTTATTTAAAAAGAACTATTTACAATTTATGTTGAAACAAACTACCATCAACATATTTCAGGAGCTTGGGAAATCCCTTGGGGTGCCACTTTATATACACAACACAAAAATGCCAATTTCTCTATTTTTAGCCCCAAATAGTCATGCAGGTGTTAAATACAAACATATATATCAAAATAAAAAATCCTAAAAATATCACAAAATCATCCTTTAAACTTGAAATAACTTACTATCAAAATGTGGTAGAAAGAGAAGAGTTTTCGGTGAAATCAAGCTAATAGCTAATGATAGAAATATAAAAATGTGTAATTTTATTTAAGTTGATATCACACTCATTAGCTTGATTGCATCACATAATGAATGGTGTCCTTGGTTGGTTACTTCTTTTGGTGTCACTTTTTTAAGTTCTGTAGAATAAGTGTTTTGTTCTAATAAATAACTTGACACCATATTGGTTTTCAGAATACAAATATATTTGGTTATTTGAGTATATTTGACAACCATTTTGCAGATTTTGTGGATAATGAATCCTTGGTGGCTATACTAGGAGTTTCATGGGGAAATCTGGGGAAGGGGAGGAAATCAGGAAAGTTGATTTAAAAAAAATTCTGAATGGGATTACCAGAGGAGGGGGAACTGCCACTGAAATCCTGTCAACAAGGTGAAATTGTACTTAAAACTGACAGCACTATAATTCAATGTTATACAATTTACAACAAATTCACTAATCGAATGCAAAAGAGAAGGCAAACAAGAAAAAAAGGCAATCAACATAAATTTGGCCAGATCACAAAACACTGTCGTGAAAATACCAAGGTCCAACTTTGTCTTCACAGAAGATCATTTCTCCCATACTCTAAGGCATTTTGAATGCCCTATCAGTACATGTAGCATCAAACCTGCATTTGTAAAGGTTTAAGCAGGAGATTAATAAAGCTAAACTAGAGAGGTTGCCGTACCATAGCTGAGCAGCCATAGGGTTTGTGGTATTAATACCACTGTCACACATTTTGGACTTTTTCTCTATCATGTGACACCATCTGGAGGGTCACACTTTTGATTTATTTTCGAGTTATTTAATGTAGAAAAGACACAAAATATGAACATTGACCCAGGTCTTATGATAAGCGTAACGCCCAGTGGGAAAAATATTTTATCATATTTTTTATGTTTTTCTCTTTCATTTGACACCTCTTGGGGTCATACCTTCTTGGCATTATGAAAAGTGTCACCCCCGGTAGGGTAATATTTGTATTATAGGCCCTATTGTTTATTTTTTTCTCTTCCAATCCGGATGGTCATAACTTCTTGGCATTTGGAGATATGTCCATTCACGACCAAAAAGCAAGTGAATAAGTAAGTTAGATAGATAGGCTGATACCATTTCATAGTTCAGCAAAAATAACAAGGTAAGCACATATAAGATAACTATGACAAAGGTAAAATGAAGCATGATTAATGACAAACAGGTGCACAAATTGCAATTAAATAACCAGGTTAATTTCAATGAACTTGACTTATGATTAGGAAAATCAATATGTGACCTATATACACAGACATGCCCCATATTAATATTGATATTAATAATGTTATCACTGTGATCTATTTATTCACATGCTTATCATGCACAAACATTTATATGTAATTGGTAGGCTCGATTCCATATTGTATATTCTGAAATAATTAATGTTCTGATTCTTTTCAAGTAAACCGATATACATAATCCATGATTTACAGTCTGCACTACCGTTCTACTTTATGCTAATTTAAATTTCATATTGGATTTACTACTATTATTTATTTGTTATTATTACACTAACATAAACTTTGCTTAAAATGAAACTTACATGGTCATATCTTGAAAATCTGTCCATCAAAATGAACCAGAATTACACACACGATTACTTCAATACTCTACTCTAATGACATGTCAATATCCAAACGGTTACCTTACTGACACAACTGAAAAATGCACTGGCATGGAACCACTTGCTGTATCACATGTCACAGCCTGGAAATTTCTGCAACATAGAGTTTAAGACACATGAAGAAGTCAAAACAATGAAGGTATTCATGAGAGAGAGAGTTGGTCACTGACGTGAAACAGCTTCCTGTACCACATGTCAAAGCCCATTTGATGTGTGTGTAAAACAATTATAACAAAAATGTGGATTTTCCTGTCTCAGGATTGCCAAAAACCTAACACTCATACCTAATGAACATTAACACCCCGACATGGGCGAACAGAGACACATACGCCCTGTGCCCCATTTTGCTGTTGTGTCAGTTTGGCAACTGCTTGGTTACTGACATGTGTTTGGAATAGAGTATTGAAGAAATACTGTGTGTAATTTTGGTTCATTTTGATAGACAGGATTTTAAGATATGTCCTTGTGAAAAATTGTAAGTTTCTTCTTATGCCCAGTTTAAGTCCTTTAAACACATTGGAAGTGAAAACCCATCATAACTCTAACATGCATCCAATATAAGAGTTACCATGGGATGGGAAGCTAACGATGTGCATTGGGTTATTTCAGTTGAAATCTATACACCCCTTATGGAAGACATGACTTTAACCTCCCACACAGGGGGTGTAGATTTCAAATGGAGTTACTCATTCAGATACTCCCATTTGAAATTTACACTCTCTCTGTGGAGATTAAAGTAATGTCTTCCACAGGGGGTGTATGGATTCGAACTGGAACAGCCCAATATTAGTGTAATCTGCCCCTGGTTTCATATGAATGTTAAAACTATAGACATTCACAAGTTAATTCATTTTAAGGCAACTTTGGGAGATATTTGTCAAAAAGAATGGATACAAATATTATAGGAAATAAGAAACATGATAGCTTTGGAATATCTACCAATAAATCCATATGCTTAATAGATGGAAAAACAAATAAAAATATGAAAGAAAAAACAACAATCAAATTTATAAGCCCTAGAGAAGTAATATTTTCAGATAAAATTAACATTCATCCATAATATAATCCATATTCCACAATTTTCATTTCATTTTGAAGCACAAAGTTCCCAACTTTCATTCTTTCCTGCATCCACTTCATTTGAATCGACTAATTCCAATTCTTTATTCCCCAGACTAAGCAACAACCATGCAGATTTCAGTGCGTATACAATATCTCCATACAATTCTTTCCTGCTATTACTGCATTACTTTTATTATGTCGAAGGCTTACATTTTCCCTTTAAGTTTAATTCAACAAACTCAATTCTCATGAGAAATTATTTCATCTCTTCTGCCTCCAGTGTTCTGTGAAACTTGATGAACATTGGCAGATACTATATAGCTTCTTTCTTGGGCTGTTCCATTTGAAATGCATACACCCCCTATGGATGACACAACCTTAATCTCCCACACAGGGGGTGTAGATGACAAATTGAGTCACCCATTCAAGTAACCCCATTTGAAATTCACACTCCCTGTGTGGAAGATGAAAGTCATGTCTTCCATAGGGGGCATATGCATTTCAACTGGATTAGCCCATTTCATGTTTAAAATACTACAATAAAAAATGATATACAATGCTCATGTCTTCTCAACAATAGTTTACAATATATAATGTTTCTGTTAATAAAAGCAATAGTATAGACTTAATAATACATGATACAATGAGATCTATTACTTCTTATCTGACACATGGATTTGAATGATTGAATATATATTTCAATTGGTGAACAATCTTTCTATGTTCACACGATATCCATCCAACTATCACAACACACTTTTGATACATAATGCATTTCTTGGCATATGAAAATAATCTAGAATACCTTGCATTTGGTTAATACTTTATTTCACATTAATATTACACCACTACTATTTCTAACATGATCATATTTTCACATCTAATACACATTTAATGTGTGGGATAATGTAAACCAAGCAAATTGAGCTGGAAGTTGGAAATTCTAGTATTCTAGTTTATAGCATATATCTGAAGAAATACAAGCTGTAGCAAAATGATTGGCACCATTCTGTTTTCATAAATAATGGATGAATCCGACACATAAAAATTCAACCGAAGATCAAAATAATTTGTAGATTAATTGTATAACAAGTCATAACTATACATTGTTGACATTTCAAGAGTATCCACTGTTGCATTTAGAAGAGCCAGGCTTTTCATTAAACATCAAGATTGATGGGTACCAATCATTTTTGATACAGCCTGTATGTCAGTATTCTTAAGTAATCCCTTTGTTTTTATGGTGACTAAATTTTGAATAAATTTCTAACAAAAGGTGATAGAAACATTGGTAATGAAACAAGCTATTATCATCACTAATATTAGAAATATTAAAAACTGGAATTTAATTTAAGTTGGATATCAGACTCAGTTTGCTTGATTGCATCACATATTTTACTTTTTACATGTACAAAAACTGCTGTTAAAGTTCAGGTCAACTTTTACCTAATCTCAAACTTCTATAATTTAATATTTTTGCTATAGTCTGTCACTGGCCTGAATTGCTTATTGCACACATTAATTGATGCTTTGTAAAAAATCAAATTTAATCTGGACAAAACAATGGTAAGTATCTGTCTCCCTAGCTTTGAAATTGAATGCTTGGTAACTTTGGACTGTGCAGAGCATGGTGGTCTAGCGGTCTAGTTCGAGTCACATCATGGCTAACTTGTTGTACCCTTGGGTAAAGCACTTAACCCCATTTGCTTCACTTCACCCAGGTGCAAATGGGTACCAGCCTATGCTGGAGGAGGAGTGGAGGAACCCCACCCCACAACAACATTATACATGGATGAGTCTTGCTCCAAGTTGCTTTACTGTGATGGTTACCTGAACCTAAGAACTTTAGCAAGAACTTAAGAAGTTTTGAATATTCAATCATTTTACTCAAAAAGGTGCAGCAAAAGGACTGACAATTGTATAAGGTCCAGTAAAAGGACTGAAAATAAAAGGTCCAGCAAAAGGACTGAGAATCGAAAAATTAAAAAACAAAACTTACACCTTGGCATTGGATTTAAATCAGGACTCCCCAAACTGTGGGCCACAAGTACTTCTTCAGGGGTTCACAGACATTGACTGAAAAAGAGAGTTAAAACTAACTAAATAAATAAAAGCAGGACACTGCATTATTAAAAAAACCAGCTGCACCTCATTAACAATTTATTTGCATATGTTCTCTTTTGTCTCTCATTACCATGCATTAAAGTGGTACATCGTACTGATCATTCGAGATAACATCACATTAGTTTTGGTATTAAAGCAACTACATTGGTATCATGCTGTGGGTGGTGCCACATTTTTCTCATGACATTTGGGTCACATGAAAAATTGGGAAGCCCTGGTTTAGATGCTTACATACTAGCCACTAGTTGCATCAAAATACACCAGCACTTAAATATTCTGTTTTAAAGGTATTACATATTTTTAAACAATGATTTAAAGTTCTCTGGCAACACCACACCGGCAGCAGTGGGACTTTACCTGTAAGGAGATTGTCTATAATTTAGTTCAGTTTGTGGTTTCATCTTTTATGCTAACAAAATAACTTAATAATTTACTTTCAAAATAGTACTGGCTATTTAAAGAATAGATACCTATAGGCACAATGTTGGAAATATATGTGACCGTCCACGTCGAAACGCTCGTAATGTCGGTCCCTGGTCAATTTTGTTTTCTTCCGTGTTTAGAAAATATATATCATAAGCTTTACAATGATATATCATTTGACTTCAAACAATATCCAGAAGCAGAGTTATGGCTTGTTAAACTTTGCTCCTTCAGTAAAAGGGTACATTATTTTGGTGCTTCATTATTTCTCTTTTTCCACATCATTCATTCATTCATATCAAATTGTCATAATTGGCGGTCACTTCAAATCATCCCCAAGTCAATGAGGTTCAGGAATGTCCTCTCATTGTTGAGTGTTAGTTAACCCACCCCTTGAACAGGATTTGGCCAAAGTAAACAAAGACTAGAGCTATTTACTAACTCTATACGTAAGTATAAGCTTATTATCTTCTTCAACAATAGGATTAAAGATTGGCATTTGACTGACACTAAAATGAGAAACATGTAGGACAAACATTAGGTAAATATGAATACAACCTTTATGCACATTTTGCACTGTAACTCGAAATACAATTTGCCCACTTTACGAGCGGTTTGAGATAGATGGTCACATATAACACAATTCTGCTGTATTGAAGACTTGCGTTATGATTTTCACTTGAAAAAATATGTGTATTATCAGCATACCAGCATATGAAGGGCTAGTAATTATACCAAGGTGATTAAATCAGTTCACTTTATCTAATGACATCTGTAATTACAATATTGCAATTATATTGATTATTATCAATTAATCTATAACAATGGCATATTTGCCTCCATCAACACACCTGTGTCATTTAAGGTTATGCGGAGCTTTGCTGATGCAAACTCAACACATCACCTGTAGCATGTTGGTTATTGCTTGAACATTCAACAGTTACACTGCATGGACATAAAATGACATTCTTGTTTGGACTACTCTGTGTTGATTTTTAAATGGTCAAACACACATTCAAATTAGTCAGGTTTTCTCCATATGTTGTGATACATCATCTAGTAATCGTCATGAAATTTCTATAGAATTATGATTAAAAGAAGTATAGACCAATCGCTATGGTAATTAATCCTGTTACATCGCTACTTCTACAGCGAATAAATACCAGCAGTTTTATTATAATCAAATTATAGTGCATGACATTGCATTTTTTTGCATATAATGCCAAATGTCAAGAGCCATATTGCACAAAAATCAAAGTCCATATTGCCAGTTTTACCATGTCTGTTGGCATACACTTGGTAAATCCTTCATAAATTGCATTTTTTTTACCGATACGAATGAATTTCTACATAGCAAATCCCCTACATGCAATCGGCTTTGCTTGTAAAGTAAATAGCAATGCTCCATATAAAACAGACTTTATACATATAAGATAAGAAAGTCAAAAATGCATTGTCAAAACAACCCAGAGAAAAATAGTGTGTGATTTGAAAACTACTACATGCATAAATGAATCAACCCTGACCGAAATTTGACACAATTTTGACATATGTCAAAATTATGTCAAACAAAAACGATAAGAATTGGGACATTTATTTGACACAAATTTGACATAAATTTGACATATGTCAAATTTGTATAAAAAAATTTGACATATTTTTGACATAGTTCTATGTCAAAAGTGTGTCAAATCACATTTGTGTCAAAATCATGTCAAATATTATTTTGTGTCAAAATTATGTCAAACAGGATCATATTTGACATACTTTTGATATGTCAAATATGTGTCAAAATATATTTGATACATATTTGACATAGTACTTGGTTATGTTAAAATTGTATCAAATCGTGATCATATTTGACACACTGATGTGAATGCAGTGGTGGAGCTGCCGTTGAGGTGAGCCAGCACAGGGAATCCTTTTCTACCCTGTTGCCCAGGTGCATGCACAGCTTCCAGTCAGTGCCAAGTTATTGGAAATCCCACTTGAAAAAAAAAAAATGCCACCAAATATTCAGATTTGTGCAAAATTGTGTCAAACAGGATCATATTTGACATACCCCGGTACTTTTGATATATGTCAAATTTGTGTCAAAATAAATTTGATACATATTTGACATGTAGTTCTTGGTTATGTCAAAAGTATGCCAGAATGTGATCACATGGCTGCACCACAAAGGTGAGGGGCACGGAGGGGCTTAATTTTCCATTAAGCTTAAGTTTTGCCCAATGAAAACCAAAAATCACTGAAAATATTGATGAAAACATATTAATGACAGAATTGGATGCTTTACACCCAATATTTATTGATATACTATTTACCCGACTACCTCTCAACCAATATTTTTAAACTTGTAGCTTGACCTGTAAAATATTTTGCGAGTAATTTAATACCAAATTAAAATTCAAATACGGTATGCAAAAACAAACACATGTGACCTTAATACAGATTATTTCACATAAAGTTGTTGTGACCTTAATACAGATTATTTCACATAAAGTTGTTGATCGGTCGGAAAGAGCAATCTGACTTTTTTGGGGGCCAAATAGTGAGAAAAATAGTCTTAAGTTTGCCACTCATGTATTCTAAACAATAATTAGTACGACACATAATTAGTGCGAAGTTTTGACGGATCCATTTGAAATCATGAATCAGAAAAATGGTCTTTAAAGTTAAGTTTTATGTGCATGATCCAGATCTGCATGATCTTTAACAGTCCGAGTCAAAATTAGCAAGGTTCTTTTTTCACATTCTTCTTTGCGTAAAATCTGAATTCTGAACTCCTCATTTTGCATAACTGATATGTACAGCATTTTCTTCTTGATGAGTCGCCATTGATGAGTTGCTATTCCTGCCGCATTCGGATCCCTTTTCAATAGCATCTGAAAGCAAATTGAACATAAAGTTACAAATTAAATAAGCTTACACATTTGGTAGTTTTCTGAAACAACTGAAAAAAATATTTGGTGTCATCAACAAGAAATTCATCATCAAGAGTATATGGTTGGGCAGGTATTTCCACATAATTACTTTTTAGAAATTAGAATCCATCAGGGAAGAATCCATTACCTGGGATTTTTTTCTCCCAGATTGACCCAAAATACATTTTCGAAGCTCTCAAGCATGCCTAGTTCTCAAGTACCGTAACTATTTCTATTAAAGGTATGATAGGCAAACCTTAGTTAACACATTTGCTATACTCATGCAGCCAAATTGGTCCAAAAATACAATACAAATTTTACATACAGCACGGGTATACATAGAAAATTAAAAGAAAAGATTTTTCAAGGAAACCTGCATAAATATGTACGGTGGGTACGTTACCGTACCGTAATACTTCAATGAATAACAATGCAATAAATGTACTTATCTTACCATTGCTAATTAATATTTATCAGTCCATATGAAACAAGTTTGGTAAATTAGATAGTGTCATTCAGTTTACGCTTTCTCAGATTAGGTGTCCATTTTCTATCTTGCTCCATCACTTGCAAGACATTTTGATATAAATGAATTATAGGGGGGGGGGGGGCAAAGATTTGTTGGCAGGCCAAAAGGGGGGGCAAGCATTTTTGGCAGGTCGAAAGGGGGGCAAGCAATTTTTGGCACAGATATTTTGGGCACCGTTTCTATATTACGCCCTAAAAAGGCGTAGGAAAACATTAAGAACACGTTCAAATATGCAAAATTTCCAGCTCGCTGCGTTCGCATTATATGTTAAGACAATTTAAGGTTTTAAATTCGGGGTCCCCAAAATCTTGTATGTGTAAGGGGGGCACGATTTTTTGGCACGTCAAAAGGGGGGGCAAAGGTTTTTTGGAACGTCGAAAGGGGGGCAAAGGTTTTTAGCACGGCCAAAGTGGGGGGCAAGCGATTTTGGCAGACCATTTTGAGAATTCACCCCCCGGTACACATAATTATTGCACCACCCCTAACCTGAGAAAGCGTAAACTGAATGATACTACCTAATTTACCAAACTTGTATCATATATGGACTGATAAATAAAAAGCAATGGTAAAAGTACATTTATTACATTGTTATTCATAAGGCAGCCACAGTGATGTGCAGTATAACGTAATGAAAACTAAATAGCTGCCTGATTTATTTGTCATTAAGTTAAAACACCTACCATGCACAAACTTCAAGCTTGTAGTGCGCGATGGACCCATTTTCCATGCAGAAACGGCTGTAAATAGAGAAACATGCACATGGCAGCTATTATTATAACGTCAAATATGTCTGAAAATAGCTGCCTTTGTGATTAGTTCAAATGGATTTGCATTTTATTGAGTATTGTCTGAGATTTGAAGTACTATAAAAACTTTCACTAAAGGCAGCTATTAATGTGTGTGTATAACTGTATACATAATACAATAGCTGCCAGCCGGACTTTAGCTGCCGGTTGCCTCTGTCCGAACTTTAAGCTCACGTGGACCCCCTTCCGACCTCCGATTGAATTTAAATTTGGAGGGATGATTTTCTAGTTAAATGGTACAGTTTGACACTAGGAGCAAAAAATATGGTTGAAATGAGGGGCACTTGATGCACCCTAACTGGTACAGACTACAGTGATACATGTAGTGATGTACTGTAGTCATGTGTATAAGTAGAAGTATAGGTAAGCTTAAAATACATTTTTTAATTTTCAGAAATGTTGACTGTATACTTACCATGTGCTTTATCCAGTACATACAGCATCCGATGATGCAGTTTAGTCTTAAATTGATTGGCACTCAGTAGCAGCATGAACAGCCAAAACTAAAATCTTACTCCATTGCTGCATGCATTCATGATTCACGTCACACTGCAGTGCAGTCATAAGATTCGTTTACTATATAATAGCTCAAGCCTGTCCACCGAATCACACATTGTATATAATGTTCATGACTAGATGATATTGATGCATTCCTCCGTTGGCATGACAGACTGGCTTTAAGCTTTTAAAACGAAAATTGAACCGTTAAAATTCAAATCCACCACCACAAGCTGCCATTTTCTTTTTCTTCTTCTGAATGGAAGTTCCTCCTTTATGTAGGAGCACCGAAACAAGAAATTCCCTTGGTTTAATGGTTAGCTGCATTAGCCCAGTGCATTAATGCCCTGTTAGTAATAGGGGCTGTCATTTTTTCCCGAATGGGGGTGGGGTCGTGAAAATACTGGGGGGTCATAATGTTTATGCCAAAATGGGAGGGGTCATAATTTATTTACACCAAAAATAGGAGTTAATTAAAATATTTATCATGAAGAGCGCAAAATTTTGTCCATGTTCCGCTCCCTTTCCTGACACTTACTAGGCCTATAAATGTTTTTGCACGCTTCACCCCTTAGTTCAAACGATGGATTGCGTCTGCGTGGGCAGAAGGGGGGGGGGTCATATAAATTTTCACCACGAGATTGTAAAAATTCTGATAGCACATCACTCAGCAAGGCGGCTCTTAGGAATGATCCGTTTTTCATCTCGAGCTTATAGCTATAAACTAGTAATGCCATCCTTAAAAATTATGTAAATCATAATGAGTATGCCCGGCCAGCTCTTCCGATGATGCCTCAAAGCAACTTAATTCATGAGACTTCCTGGAGCTGGTCCCTACACGGTCCCTGCCTGACGGGGGAACTTTATAAGTGAAGGTATGTGCCTACTGGCATCACGAAGTAGGGGCCTATCGGTACAAAATATTGGGGGCAGGGGTCATTGGGTATAGATATCAAATAAGGGGTTATTGGCTAGAAAATGTAAAAAAAATTGAGCAAAATTCTATTTCATTGTTCAAAATTTTCCAAATTTCAATACAAATTTGCTGAAATAAGAGAATTTGAAAGTTGCTGCATTATTTTGTGGCATTTTGGTGATACCATTCTAGAAAAAGGGGTCATTGGGTAGTCAAAAAGAGGGGTCATCGGGTATGACTTTTTCAAAAAAGGGGTCATCGGGTATAGTAGACTTCAAAGAGGGGCCAATTGACAGGCACATAATACTGTCACTTCTAAAGTTGAGTGCCCCCGGCCTGGACACACCAGAAGCATACTGACCGGGGACAGGAGGAAGGGGAACAAGTTTGCTCCATCTGGCTCGAAATACTGGGACAAAATTGCAATGACCAAAAATCGTAATTACTTTGATCTGGCTGCCTCAAAAATGGAGCAAAATCCTATTTCTTGTTCAAAATTTTCCAAATTTCAATGCAAATTTGCTGAAATAAGAGAATTTGAAAGTTGCTGCATTATGTTGTGGCATTTTAGTGATACCATTCTAGAAAAAGGGGTCATTGGGTAGTCGCAACTAAAAAGGGGTCATTGGGTAGCCGCACCTAAAAAGAGGGGTATGACTTTTTGTTAAAAGGAGTCATCGGGTATAGTCAACTTCAAAAGAGGGGCCTATTGACAGGCACATACTATCACTTCTAAAGTTGAGTGCCCCGGCCTGGACACACCAGAAGCATTGGGCACACACTGGGTCACATAATTTAATTATACAAAAAAACATTAAGAGTCCCACGTTACATCGCATGGTAAAACGTGAAAAGAACGATGTTTTAATATAAAATAATTCACTGACGCGTTTTTTGTACGAAACGTCAGTGAATTATTTTATATTAAAACATTGTTGAACAACACCTTTTTGTTCAGTTTCTTTTCACATTGTACAAAGCCTTATATCATGTCAGATCTTGATCTTATGTCTTGATATGTAGTTTCAATAAACCATGATAAACAGTAAATATTCTATGCGGTCATTAAATTCATATTCTCTACTGATCATGATGTTTGATTCTAAAAATTCAATGATGCTAAAAAAGATAAAACAATGTTTCATTTTACAATGTACATGCATTTGGTCAGTAAAATGTATAAGTTGGATTTGACACAATTTTGACACAATGAAATTATCAACAAAATGGCTAAGTAAAATTTGACACAAATTTGACACAATGAAATTATCATGAAAATGACTAAGTAAAATTTGACACCAATTTGACATACAAAAAATTTTTCTGAGTTGGATTTGACATAATTTTGACACACTGAAATTATCAGGAAAATGACTAAGTAAATTTTGACACAAATTTGACATACAAAAATTTTTAAAGTCAAATTTGACACAGATTTGACACAATTTTGACACAAATTTGACCCTCATACTTTTCATTTGAGATTCTAAGTTAAATTTGACATAGTTTTGACATACTTCAATTTTTTTTGACACATATTTGATACAATCAAATATATGTCAAAATCTATTTGTTTATAGTTTTGATATATCAAATTTGTATCAACATGCCATTTAACATATTTTTGATATACTTTTGATATATATTTGACATAAAAATTTCTGCGTGGGAAATCAAACAGAAAAATTGACACACAACAAATTAAGACCAAACAAGTTAGTGGTAATTATGTTGTTGATATGATTTCCCCTTGCATGCCATATATGTGACGTGATATATCGAAAGGAGACACTTTTGGGCAGGATCGTAAATGGAGAAATAGCAAAAAATCTGCCCCGGGGTGATATTTTTACAATTTAGGTTTGTTGCAAGTTTGTGATGTTAATAATGTTTAAAATATTGTCTGATAGTTTCAGACCAGAATATATGGTATATGGTACCTTGTATTTTTTGAGACATTTTTCAAGGTCATTCCTACTCTCAACATTGTCAATAACATTTTTAAAAGCCTATATCTCAATTTCCAATTTTATAATACCATAAATTATGAACTCAATATCTTCGCTTAAGAATGCCCTATTTCTTTGGGGGAAAAGGCATTGTGGAGCAAAATATCTCTAAATTTAAGATTATGTAAAACATTCAAAATTGATAACCTGCCCAAAAGTGTCTCCTTTAGATATACCACATCACATATTTCATGACCATCATAATTTCTTTTCACTAAACTGGGAAATTGTCAATTTATATTGCCTAACACATGCACTGATGATATTTTAGAAAACGTTTCACAAACACTAATTCAATATCATTTCTTTCTTTTTTCTATTAGCAAAAAGAGCCAGAGTAAAATAGAAAATGAGCAATAAGACTTTATGAGTTAACAATTCCAATCCAATCTATAGTACTACTACTACCTAATGATGTTTTCAGTACTTCTTCAGATTAGAATACAATGTTTTGATAGTTTTGTTAAGTGCTATTTATGAAACACTCATTTCTACTTACTGACGGCAAAATGAATAACATACTAGCTTGCTTGACCTTGCTTCAACCAAGGAACAACACTACTTCCCTCCCGGACTTCCCTACCTCATATAAGATGGGTATGAGCTCATTAATCTAAACACTTAAGTGTGTAATGTATAACAAATGATGTCTTGTATAATTTGCATAATGGACTTACGGATTTCATTGTATGAGAGTCTAAATAATTATTCCAAATCAAGACTCCAATCAAGAGCCACTGAACCAATATATTGGCCCGAGTAATATAAATTTCAAAAGTATAATTTAGATAGTTCTCCATTGTTCCTTGCTACCTTTTACGATTTTGGTCACCCTCAGAGAGTTTACATTGTATTTTCTCTATGATAATGGCAAATTTACATCAATTTTGAATGATTACTTGTATTTTCTGCAGCTTTGTGTACATAGAAAAGATAGCCAATTATTTATAACCAAAACCGTGTACTAATTTGATTGATTTATTGATGTGTTTATGTAGCAATCATCGGAAACAATAATTCAATATTTGGCCAGATTAAACAGGTAATTGTCTCGTTAATTATTTAGCTATTTCAGATCAATACAGCATCACACATTGGACATTATGGAGCCTGTATACATGGACTTTTGTTTTAGACAAAAAATAACAATTACAGACACACACTCTCTTGGTTAATCAATGATGCTAACAAACTTTTTCTGTTTTGGGATTTGATGATATGCTGCATGTAACAAGGTTTTTGATTCACTCAACAATTTTGTTGTTATTCTAACTGATTACATAAATTACACCATTTCTTTCATTAAATTCTTATTCAATATTAAAAACTAAAATTCACCCAAATTCAGTTTATAATCTGCCTGCATGCTACATCTGTACCTAATGACCGTAGTATGGATATCAACTCTTATTTAATTACTAGGAACAATTAATAGTTTGTGAAATTCTTATCCAATATAATACTGAATTCACCCAAATTTAGTGTCTGCCTTACAGTACATGCTACACCTGTACGTAATGACTATAATAAGGGTATCAACTCTTGAGAGTAATTAGTAGGCATATTTAACAGTTAACGAGTGGTGCATACACCTGCACAGTAAAGAGAATAAATTGCAGGGTATTTTAAAGGTTAGCTGAGAAAAGGTATACCTACTATTGAATATTGGGGAATCTCAATCTGAATGAGGGCAGCATTACAGCTAAATATTGATATACACTTTACTCACAAAAGTTTTCAATGCTGTGATTGGTTGAATGGCTAGGTAATCAGTGCTGTGATTGGTTGAAAGTGTGGAAATCAAGGCTGTGATTGGTTGAGTGGCTATAGGTAATTGCATAACCATCATTTCCCCTTATTAATCATGCTAATGTCCTGGAGGGTTGCAATTAAAAAAAAAAGATAGACAGAAAAATTATCAGGTGGCATTTGGAGGCCTTGATTTCCCATACAGACCTAATATTTCTATATTATAGGTTTGGTATCCATGCAGTACTTCATTGATGTAAACATTTACAGTGTCACTTATTTTCGAAAATTACTCATCGTCACCGGGCGGGAAAAACCTCATATGTACTTTTGGCCCTTGAACATGGATAAAGCCTTATAGGTGTAGACTTTATATTGAATGGTTTACTTCATCCATGTTCAAGGGCAAAAAGTACATACGAGGTTTTCCCCGCCCAGTGACGTCATATTACACTGACGAAAATAGCTGCACAAAGGATCAAATTGTTTTTGACAGGTCAAAATTAAAAATAAATCTGCAAATTACAGCTTTTAAAGAAGCAATGAAACCAACCATGCAAGTAAATCTGTTGTTCTCCATCATGCATTCTTTTGCATCCTATTGTTTTCACTTGACCTTTTCAATTCATTGAAAATTGCAATCACTTTCAATACCAGATACTTTACAGAGATGTTACCAAAAGTTCAGTGTATAAAAAGATTTTATACAAAATAATCAAATTACTTTAAAAAGGTTGTTTGACCTTGTGTATATAAGGGCAGTTGACTCCTATGGGTTGTAGATTTGTGGACTTAACAGTAGCAAGAACTCTCTCTATCTTATGTATTGTTGAAAATTATGTGTTCAAAAATCTGATTTTCTGACATTAAGTGGTCCAACATGGTCAACCATGTAAGTCCCTTTTCATACATGAAAATTTAATTTAAACAAAAATATGTTTATTTCTCTGTCTCGAATATGATTTTAGAATGATTTCCAAAAATCTTTTTAAGCTACTTGGATGAAAAGATGACAGAGGATGGGTATTGAATGGAATGTGTAATAGGTAACAACATACCTGCTCTTCTCCATCTGACTCATAGCTCAGTTGGAAGAGCATCGGTTCGGTGATCGGAAGGTCTCGGATTCAGGTCCTGGATGGTCAGTGAATTTTTTCACTTGCTGTCATATATGTATGTGGAGACCTGTGTTAAAAACTTTCTCACAATCCTTTTGGTATGTTTTGGTATTCTTTCAGGACCAATACACAAACGTTCTGAACATGTAATTTGGAGAGCAGCCATAACTCTTTCACAGATTAATAAACATCTTCCATCAAGAGTGGTAGGAAGAGCTCAGGGCTGGATTTACCACAGGGCCAGATGGGCCTTGGCCCAATGCCCAAGAGGACCCGATAAAAAAGAAAAGTGGAAAAATTCAGTGAAACACTCTTTTGGAACAAGACACAAGTTTTAGGGATGAAAAAGGTCAATCTGGCTCTGTAAGAGCTGCATTACAATTATTGGATGATACCTAATGGGTACATTGCCATTGCACAAAAATACACCATTGTTAATTTCCAATATGTACATAACAAGACAGACATCAAATTTAATATCCCTATAAAATCTCTGGATACCACTAAAAAATGACTGTTTTCATTCAACCATACCTTATGTCTGTCTGAATGTCTAGACCAGTGTATTTATCTATTCTGGCATTTATACATTTTACATCACCTGGAATTTAATTAAAAGCAATGTTTCAAATGTGTCTGTCACTACCATTAAAAGATTATGATACTACATACAAGAGTTGCCAAAACATTTCAGCTCAAATCTCCAGTCAAATATTCAAAAGGTCGCTCAATTTTATTTAAACAATTAGTTTCTATGGGACGGGAAACTACCAGAAGTCACAGGAGCCAATATTGTAAATTGGCCCAATTTAATTATCATAGGCTACTATGGGACAGGAAATTGTCATAAGTTGCAGGGAAAATCTCCACAAGTTGCCTAATTGGGCTACCAAATTGCAGGTCTGGCAACATTGCTATACATATCCCAAGGCAGTCTCAGTCTATATGCAAGGTTCAATTATCTCTTGCACACTGGGATGCTACAATGTTCATCCTGAATCATGTGTAAAATCAATAAGAAATAAATAAAAATAAATGTTTGTGATTTAACATGCACTTTACCCTTGGTATTCCACTGACACTGAGATACATCAGAATTATTTCACTTCAACAAGGGTGCAACTGAAGCGTATCTCCTCTCAACATTTAACACTGTAATTCTCCCCTAACAGCTCCTCATTATACCTGGGTGGGTGAGGCAAGTGAGGTAAAGCACCTTGTCAAAGTCCACAACACATTGGCACTGCAGGGATTAGAACCAATGCCTTAAGCTACCCAGCTATTATGAGGTAGTCTTTACCACTGTGACACTGTGCCCCTAAATCAATGAAAAGTCACCAAATTTTGATCTTACCTGCTGGACTATAAAATAAGGTATTTAAATAATTTATTCAAAAATGACAAAATACGAAGCATCATTCAATTGCGAGTCAATTACTGTCCGCCTGGACAGACTCCTCCCACGTTGACTAATTATGACATTTTTTACCCTTATTAGGTTGCTATTTGGTCTTATCACACACCTATATTTCTTTCAAAAAGGTGAAAATCTGATTTTTGATGATTTTCTGATATGTCTGATTTTAGCGGATCACAAAGAAAGTACAGATTACATTTTGGTTATAAACATATGAAAAACCGTGGCACAAAATATAAAATGGATGAGTATATAAAACGCATCATTAATGGGGCTGTAAATCTGCACAAAGTTTATTGTTCAATAGCTTTGCACTTTCTGTGTAGGCTTCATATACTTTAATAATATTAATGGCTTCCATAACTCATTTCCTAATCATCTTAGCACAAATAAACACATAGAAACACTGTCCTGGCCAGGTCAAACCTTGGTGCTTGCTTTCCCTGGTCTTGTTGGATGAATCCGAGGGGTCGCTGGTTCTTAATAAGACCGAGGCAAGCAACTTTTCTCATCTTCCTTTCTTGAAGTTTCTTCCTTCTTTCTTTCCTTTCCCTTAAACAAAAAGTTGATAGGACGTTGGGTTTCAATGACTGAAACTGTCTGCGGAGTGAGTACCTCATGTGTGTCATTAAACCCTGACTCTAATATGTCGCTATAATCACTCCTGTCGACAACTAAACTTGAAACAAGGTAGTAGTGAACAGTGGTGTGTATGTACTGCTATTACTTCCAAGGATTGCGCATTACAGCACCAACACAACGAGGACCTCATCCATGAAGAGGACATAAACACAGGTCCTCGAAATGTAAGTCCTCTGAAAACATCATAAATGGGGTTCTATACCCTACTATCCCTCTATAACATACTTCAAATAATCTTAGGTATAACTAGAAAGGTTGTGGTTTTCGACACAAGGCACTGACATGATCTAAAATGACCTTGGATACTGTAACGGCGATCCAAGGATTAATTTTCCCTGCCAAATTTCAGCTCACCTTTTAATTAAATATCTCATTCAAAGTCCCCTATCCTTTATTTTTCCATTTTAGTAGTATTTTTGCCTTCAGAACTCAAGTTAAAACTATATAAATTCTTCCGATGTCCCGCTATGAAGGTCGCCAATTTTGTTATGCGCAACGCGAGGATACTGCCAGCTGAAACGAAACTCCCAGTAGACCTAAAATATTGAAAAGCTTCCTGCATTATTCCATGATTACCGTCGGCAGCGTTCAGCATATTTTGATTAGTTTATCTTTTATTTCACCCTTTATTTTAGATTTGCTTTTGCGTGGTTGCTTTGTAGGCGCGTCGCGGGGACTCAAAAACATGCGTACGCCAGTAGCTATCGCCACAAATCGCTTGTGACCCAAATTTGCCTGCGCAAGTTAGGAAAGAATACGCGGACAGTAATCATTGGAACATGCAGGAGATTCTAAAACAATTCACTTCTTGCTTTGGGACCAAAGAGGACGGTCATTCTTCAGACTTTATCACATATGGAAGTGCACGACTTGACTCAGTTGATTTTGGATCATTGATTTAGGTATGACTATATGATCGGTTAATTTTAAATTGACCAAGCAGCTTGGTGGGAATTCCCACCAAGGAGGCTATTTTGCTATTTTTATGGCAAAATGACTTATTTTTATTTTAACCGGTGATCGGATCGTCATCTCGTATTTTTGAAATTGATTTGCTAATTTGTAAGCACTTTCATTTGTTTTAATTAACTCAACTTTCGCTTGATCGTCGCCGCGATTTGCTGTTTATGATGATCACAATTTTAAGCTTCCATAAAATACGAGATGAAATGCCATCACCGGTATTATTTTTTATGTCCCTTCCTAAGCTTAGATTTTGCATCCATGATATATTATTAATGTAAAATAGGTCTTTTAATGAACATGCATGCAATTAACATTGCCGTATTTTTGTGTTAGAAACTCCGTCAGATGACCTTCGCCAAGTTTGTATTGCATGCATGCTTAAGGTGAAAGCACCTATATTTAATCACTTTAAGGTGATGATTCCCAAAATTCTTAGTTTCAAAATTATATTCTAAAATGTGCACTTTGGATTCATTCCCATTTTGTAGGACTATGGATTCGCGTTTGGACTTTTATATTTTGGATTCCAACTTTGGAGAAATTTAGATTCATTCCCAATTGGTAAAAAAGATTTCTGATTATCGGCATTAAAAAGTAGGCCTGGATTTTCGGCAAGAAATCACTTTTAATTTGCTGTAAAATTTAGTTCCAAATTTCTGTGAGTACAGAAATTTCTTTGTATATTTTAAACCCTTGGGATTTATGTAAAGGAGTAATTCTTGTATTTTATTGCCACTCTTCTCAGTCACAATTCAAGACTTTCTTAAACAAGAAATTCCCTTAAAAAGGAGCCTGGGTTGAAATCCTGATTAAATATTTATAGGCTCAACTTCTCCATTTATATTTCATGTCACACTCTCATCAATATTTGTATTTACCATTTTTAAATATATACGCCTTTATAATATAACAAATCTCGACAATCAAACTTCAATTTGTATTTCAGTTGTCATTTTATTTTACCATTTCAAAGTCTCAGTCTGAATTATTGTTTATTAATATATGAAATGAATGATGATGATTTTGAGGTCGAAGTTTTCCAATCATTTCATTTACCGTTTCATACGTAAATGGTTGATTTTATATGAAAGATTGCGACTTCGACATCCAATCATCATCACGCATGTATGATCTTCCCTGTTCCCAATTTATAGGCCTTTCTTTCATGACGTCCTTATCATATTATTTGATCATTAGAAATATGTCCTTTTATTTGCTCTTCAGTTTAGATATTAAATAGTCCTTCACAGTCTTTATTCTCCATCTTCATATTATGATATGTGCAGCGCCCTCGTGAGGCTCGCGTCATCCTTGCAATACCACCAATACATGAAGGTACCCATAATGCAGCTACAACACAAGTTTGATATACAATTGGATCGATTGAGCCCATATTTATCATGAGTCAAGCTATAAGTTTTAAAATATTGAGCAGACATAGTCGAGTCCAATATTTTAAAACTCAGAGCGAAACCAAGAGTGAGATCAATAAATATTTTGTATAAAGCATCCAATTTTATCATTATTATGTTTTGGATCCAATATTTTCATCACTTGGACATTAGTTGGATTAAGCTAAACATAATAATGGTTTATAATTGTAAATTTAAACTTATGATCTCAACACAAAATTAAGACGTACCTCAAATTTTCGGTCACAACTTTGACCTTCATCTGGAGACTGGCAACCCAAGTTTGGGATCAGTGACCTTTTGGACACTTGACCCCAAAACCCGGTCGTACACTCTGGGTAACTTGTATCGGCCCCCGTCACGGTTGAGAGATGGTTGGTTGACTCTGATGTAAATTGACTCCTTCACACCCCTTTCAAAGTATCTAGCGTCCCGGTCGAGGATTTTGACCTCATCCAAATCAACTTGGTGGCCAGGGGATTCAATGTGGATGTGCTGGGAGACTTCCGACGAGGTAGTACTCGGACGACGGTGTTCTGAGAATCTGGTTTTCAAAGATCTTTCAGTCTCACCAATGTAAGATTCTGAACACTGGCCCCGCAGGGTTTTCCCCTGACAGGGGATGTAATAAATTGGTCCGGTAATGTCTTTCTTCTCAGTTTGGTCTTTAGGTGAGACAAGTAGCTGCCTCAGAGTTTGAGTGGGTTTAAAACAAACTCTGATGCCGAGGTGCCGAAGATTCTTCGTAAGGCTTCGGAAGTTCCTTTAACGTGAGGGCAAAACTACTTGTCCTTTTGTCTCGACGTTTGTATTTTTCAGGTTACTGTTCTTAGATTTCCTTCTTTCGCTTTCTTAGCTTTGTCAAAGGACCAGTTCGGATAACCGCACTTCTTTAATGCACTGTTAATGTGCGATTTCTCCTCCGCTATGTCCTCTTGCTCAGATATGATACTGTCCGCTCTGTGGTGAAGAGTCTGGATTACACCCAGTTTATGCTGGACAGGATGATTTGAATCAAAGTTCAAGTATTGATCCGTGTGGGTCGGTTTCCTATAGATTTTGATTTTTAGCGTACCGTCTTCTTGGATGTCTGTATGAGTGTCGAGGAATGCGAGTGACCTATTTTCCTCGCCTTCTGTCGTGAACTTGATGTCCGGATCGATTGAGTTCAAGTGATTAAGTAAACTCCTCCAGCGTATTGTTTCTTTAACTTTGTATGGGTATCGTCGACATAACGGAACCACCACAAAGGGGGGTGGGGGCTGATCTTATAGCTTCCTGTTCTAATTGTTCCATATATAAGTTACAGACGATCGGGGATACGGGTGACCCCATAGCCGCGCCATGGATTTGCTGATAGTAATTTCCATTATACACAAAGTAAGTACAATTCAAACACACTTGAGAAGTTTTGTCACATGTGCCGCAGACAGGCGGGTCCGATCACTAAGTGTGTTATCCTGTTCCAGACGAGCTTGAATAATTCTTAATGCTTTGTCAACGGGTACAGAGGTAAAAAGAGCAGTGACATCATAAGATCTTAGTTCTTCGTCCTCCTCTACAGTTTCGTTCTTAATTCGCTCTGCGAAAATCTGAGAATTGGCAACGTGGTGTTCTGTCTTACCAACAAGAGGGGCTAAAATGTCAGCAACCAATTTAGCACTACTGTATGTGATTGACCGACGCTACTCACAATGGGTCTGAGTGGAGTGTCTTTCTTATGAATTTTAGGTAACCCGTAAAATTTAGGTGGAGTTTCGGTGGTAGGGTACAACTGTCTGTACTCCACTCTGTTGATACCACCCTCTTTCTCGATTTCAAGAAGCACAGATGTTAATTGTTTCTTGTACTTACTGGTTGGATCCTTTTTGCCTAAGTTCTTGTAGGTATTAGTGTCACTAAGAAGTTTCTCACACTTGCGGTTGTATTCCTCACTATTCAAGATGACCACTAATCTTCCCTTATCGGCTGGTAAGATTTGGATTGACTGATCTTTCTGAAGCTGTTGCAAAGCTTCCCTCTCCTCTTTAGAAAGGTTAGAGTCAATCTTATTACAGTTCGGGCGAAAGTGACAAGGTTGACAACTTTCGCTCTCAGTTCACCAGCCTCGCCAGGTGGAAGTTTGCGACATGCCGATTCGGTAGATGTAACAATGTCAACAACAGGTAATTTTGCGGGTGTAACTGCAAAATTCAACCACTTTACTAAAACTGACAGTTCCGAATCGTTCAACAGTCTATCCGAGCAGTTCTTTACCCATTTACTGATACACTCCGAGGCGATATTATTCCCTTTTTCTGTGTATTTATCTCACTCTTCCATTCCACGAGTCGCGTGAATTTCTGTTGTTGTCGGCGTTTAGACAGCTCGTGTTCCTTCAATTGTGAGAGCTCACAACGTGACGTCACTTCCGTTACAATGTCGCTAGGTAACACATTCGCGGTATTCAAAACATTTCCAATACGATCTTTTTTACTCTCTAAATCATCCAATTTCCTCACTATCTGACCGATCCTTACATTCAACAATGATCTTTCCGCTTTCCTCAGAATATTATCCGCTTTAGTTCCTTTGACTGTGCTAGATAACGGAGACTTACTGGTGTTATCCTTTGGTGTTTACAGTGGAGACTAAACCGGAGATGATTCCGATATCAGGCGATTTTACAGCCCGCTTTTTTTCCAACTGTCTGATGTTATTTAGGCAATCCTTGCCGTAATCATTTCGTATACTAGCATGAAAGTTCATCTGTGTTGGTAGACTTCATAATTGTAAATTTAAACTTATGATCTCAACACAAAATTAAGCGTACCTCAAATTTTCGGTCACAACTTTGACCTTCATCTGGAGACTGGCAACCCAAGTTTGGGATCAGTGACCTTTTGGACACTTGACCCCAAAACCCGGTCGTACACTCTGGGTAACTTGTATCGGCCCCCGTCGCGGTTTTGGGGTCAAGTGTCCAAAAGGTCACTGATCCCAAACTTGGATTTGAATTGTTCATATGAGACCAAATTTTAACCAAGTCTTAGATAATGGTATTTTACAAGTTGACCTCAAATGACCTTTGACCTTAGTATATGACATTGAACACCACCCAAGAAAAGTAGCCAAAGTTTGTTGACCATGGCCCACCAGTCCTGAAAATCTGAAGTCAATCGGCCTATCCATCCCCAAGAAATAGCATCTGGAGGTACGTACAGAAGCATGTATGAACAGTGCAAAAACAGTGTGCCTTGCAGTGGAAGCATAAAAAGAGCATAAACTCATTTTGGATAGAGAAATCCATTTCAAAAATAGCATGAAGTTCTATAAAAACTATTCGAGGGCAGACGATGAAGAAACATTTACTCAAAGCTTAATTTTTGCTCACCTATTCGAGGGCAGATCATAAAACCATTTCAACAACATATAGAGATCAATTATTCCACAGCTTGGCATACATAAATTAATGTGGTTTTATCAAACAAAATGCTATTTTCAGATACTGATTATTGTCCTTCAAAAAAAAAGGAAATTTGAATTCAAATAATGCAATTTTGTGCATTGTGTACTCTGCACTAATTCTGATAATGTACTTGTTTCCTATAAGATGTCGATATCAATTTGGTAACAACAGAAAAAGCTTATGTTTTCTGTGTAACAACCCATTATGCGATGGCATAGCATTTATAATACAATGGTCTACGTGACATCCTTATTACATTTCCCGAGTCCTTGGCATTGGGTCACATAATAAAATCATATTGAGATATTATATTGGGCCCCAGTTTAGCTTTTGAAGTCCTTGGCATGAGGTCACTTAATAAAATCATATTGAGACATAATACTTATATATTGGGCCCTAGTTTCCAGTTAATCTATATAATGGATACAATTTCCAATAAAATATGACCTATAATCACTGGTAGATTTGGATCCAATCACAAGTAAATAACACGGTGGCCGCAAGGACAAAAATATATGTCATTAGTGTTTTCTGAATACACTAGGCACACACAAATTTCATATCAAATGTATGGTTCAAATTTTAGTTGTGTGTATTGGTTTAAACTGTATGGTTGTCACCTGGGGTTGTCATGAAAAGTAATCTCCTAAAAATTGTCACGGTATTGGAAAAAGTAACACAATAAATTATTTGTCAAACACAGTTGCTATAATGGTTCTTAACTTCATCACCAAGTATGACAAAAATTATTGTTAATGGAACCATTGCAGTTAAAACAACAAGGTCCAGCTCCGGAACAATTTTCTCATCATATAATAATATCAATTAAATCCAAAATATGATCTCTCTAATTTATATTCTGACTGAAAACAGATACAATAAAACTATTAAACTAATGCTGGTAGTACATATGGTACCATCCCTTTAGATTACATAATTTGTGCATAATTGATCTACACACTCTGTGTAACACTTGTTTAAACAGCATCATTGGCAATAACACAACAGAAGGACACAAAAGGACACAACTAACACAATGGTCGATTATGTAGTAGATAAAAACCAATAGTTCTGACAAATGTCCATGCCTCATGACAATCCTTTGATTTTGATGCCTGACTTGCATTGGGAAAAAATAAGAAGAAAAAGAACAGAAAAGTAAAGCACCTTACAAATACTGTACACCAATTAGGTGTTGATTGTATCAATGAAACTAATCACCCATATCTAGATTTGCCCTACCTAATTAATAACCCATAACAAAGATAATTAATGGATAATTAACCAATTAGCGCAAGATAACATGTGCTCTATTTTCAGCCCAAATTTAACTGTGCCTCAGTAAAAACTAGAATCAGAACTGTATTATGAGGTAACCTTGAATTTACGGAACAACCATTTTATTCTACTCAAACATCCAGATGGTTACATATTTTCCATATTGCTCACAAAAATATTGAAAACAGGCAGCATCAAAGCTGTTTTTATTAATATCTTTATTATAATGGAATATCACAATAGCTTTTGAATGCCATAATACAGCCCTTTGCACGCGATCACATTTATAAGTGAGTTTAACCAATGCAATCAAATAAACGATGCTGTGTTAATTCTAAGCTCGCTGATGACAATGCAAGCAGGTAATGCAGCTCACTGACACATGAGGGGGTTCTTTCATTACTGCGGTGGATTTATCAAAAAAAATGATGTGGAGCTCACTTATTCCCAGGGTTGTTCCCTGGGAATTTTGATTCACGTTAACCTTGGATATGTAAGGCTTAGTTAGTATGATATAATCAAGAGAAACGTGTGCGTGCTTGTATCTGTGTAGTTGGTTACATTGGGTGGGTAGGTTGGCTTGATCATTAGTTGGTTGGAGCCAGGCAGCGGAGCAGCTGGCTGGTTGGTGGATCGGTTGATTGGGTGGTTGGTTGATTGATTGAATGAGTGAGTAGGGATAACACCAGAAAGGGTGAGAGATGGTGGTTGAAAGACAAGATGGAGAAATAGGGAGAGATAACAATTAGGAAGGATAAAGAAAAAGAGGAAGAGAAAGCCAAAGAAAGCGGAGGAAGAGAAAAGGATAACAAAAGGTAGTGATGTAGTTTGTTTGTGCATTTCTGTGCAGGGGTGGGTGGGCACATGTTTCAACAGAGTGTCTATTACATCATACTTTAATTTTATACCACAAAATGAGACACTAAGTTTCTCGTCTCTTCTCTTACAAAAGTGCAATTGATAAATGTCAATATGATTATTACTACATTCTGTTCCTAGATGTCCGCTAGTGCTTATCACTAGTTTTCCATAAAGCAGCAGCTGGCTGGCCTGCATTGGTATGTTTACATTGAGGGTTGCCTACATGTAATTGATGTAATGCATGGCAAGCCATGCTGACAGTGATACACATTAGATGAATGAGATGAACACACATGTTGACAAACAATAACACTTTGTCTACTGTTGAAACAAATGAGGGTGGCTGATTGTACCTAAGGCTAAAACAATGAGTTTTGTTTCCTCTAGGCCGTGCACATTTTATTTTTTGAAGCAATTGTTAGCATTTCAAACAATAGTTTTAGGCACATAAATGCTTAAGAAAACCCCGTTTTACAATATTTTTTATCAGAAAGTTTGCTTGGAGTGAGATATCAATTAAGAGCGTTTGTAAAAGTTATATTTTCACATCTAACACACTTGGCAACATATTTGACAATAAATGAGGGATTTGAGCATGGTTTAAAATATATAGAAGAAAAGTATACAATCAAAACTAATGCTTCTTGCATTTTGTTTTTTGAGCACCTACAGGAAACAAGCATGTTTTTGGGTTTTGCCTTATCAACTTCAGCTGCAGACCCTCATTGAAGAAATTCAATGCCCTAATTCATATTCAGTCTTATTCTTTCACCTCATTAAAAATATTATACCACATTTTTTGTCTTCAGTAGACAGCAGGTATCAAAATCTTCATTCATCACACTTCCATCTTCAGTAGATAGCACATTTCAAATCTTCCGTAACCACATTTTCGTCGTCAGTAGATAGCTGATTTGAATTCATCACATTCCCGTCTTCAGTAGACAGCACATTTCAAATCTGAACTCATCACATTTCCAACTTCATAACACAGCAGATTTTAATATGTCCCATTAATTTATTTTTTTTTGGTGGAGCATGAAAATGTCAGAATCAAATGTAAATGTTACAATGTAAATATTACAATAATGATTTCCTAAAAAAATAGACCTGGATGTAATGAGCAGCTAGTGAACATTAAAAAATGATCCATCTCCGATTGAAAATATTATGACTGAAAACAAAATCTTGCCAATTCAATTTCTCATTCAAATTACTTCTTTACTTTGAAATCTCATTTCATATCTACAATAGACAGCATTTATTTTTAAATTGTGCATAATAAATAAAGGATACTTTAGAGCTGATTTATTGTATCTTTAAATCTTTGAAGCACTTAAAATGATATAGTCTCCAAAACAAAGGATAAACTCTGCTTTCAAGAAACTGAAATGAAATTTATAACTTCCTGCTGCATCCTTTGTGTCAAAGCTATTATATAGGAAGTTTCAGTACACCTATAAATTACATAAATGGCTCAAAATTAAAAAATACTTTCTAAATTGAGGATTACTTTGAAATATGATATTTTACTTGGATTCATATCCAAATATAATAAAAATATATGGCAAACAAAGTGAGAAATAAATCATGTTTTGTAATACACGTCTTCTAACTCTTATCAAAAATGCACAACATTCTGGAAGTTATTGGTTTACATTGGCATGCAGGGGTAACTTGGCAGCTTTTATTTTGGCAGGTTACTTTTTACAAGTTCAGCTCTCCATAAATATATCAGAAATTGATTTCTTTGATAAGAGAGAGAAAAAATTCTGATAGGCCTAGATTTATAATAAGCTGAACTTGCAACACATGACATGACAAAAGCTACTAAAGTTACTCCTGTTTGCAAAAGTTACCGCAATTTACGGTATATCTGATCCAATCAGGCCAAAGATGGAAACTTATGAATAGTTTTGTGGTTTCTTATATTCAGCTTCAAACAGCTACACATCACAAATATTTTCTTGGCTTCTAAATCAGCAGAACTCCATTCCATGAATGTTTTTATTTTATTTTTGGATATTGGCTTTTTATTGACCAAATAAGGCCCAATTTTGGATAAAAAAGATTTATTTTATTTTATTTTTGGATATTGGCTTTATTTTTGAATTATTGACCAAATAGCCTTTTTTTAGCCTTATTTGGTCAGTAATTAAAAAAATAAGATCAATAAGCTGGAATGCACAAAAACAACATTTTGGATTTTGGCATTTTCTATAATGTGTTCCAAAACATTTAAGGCAAAAAAATGAATTTTTGTGATTTTCTCCAAAATTATTCTATTTATATCCCAAATCCATGTTTGTGTTTAAATTTCTTGACTAATTTCCTTTCCAAATATGTATACTTTCATATATCTTGCATGAAGTTACTTTTAAAGAATTTTCAAAGCAATAAGCCCAATCGCCATTGTGACTTCCGGTTTTTGAGAGCACTTTTAGGACACTTTGACCTCTGACATTTCGGGAAAATTACTCTAATTATTATTTATTTTTTTATTATTTTAATAATGTTACAATTAAAAATATTTAGATAATTAATTTATATAATAAATATATTTTTTGGATTTGTTTTATTCAAGTAAAACTTTTTTGATTATGCACAAAAACCAATTTTTCTGAATTTCCATGAAAGGTCAAAGGACAAAGTGTCCTAAAAATGCAAAAACTGTCCCACAATGCATTGCAAACTTCTAATGCCGATTTGGCTTATTAAAAAAATTAAATTTCTAACTTCTGGTTCATATTGAAAAAGCTATGAGCAAGATTGTACTAATTGAGTACAAATGTTATAGTTAAGAAAACTTTTTTTTACCATTTAAGATTTTTATAAAAGCTAATATTTTGAGATGTTGATTACCGGGATAAATTGATATGTTACTATTTACTTTTATTTTGCAATAAAATTTCTCATTTCTATCTCTGGATGAACAGCTGCTAGAAATTACCACACAATGTTGTAAAAAAATGTATTCGGCAAGTAATAAGTTCATTACCATAACAGGTCACTGTCCGACCAGTCAAACATTTTCTCACAAAGTTCATCGATAGAATAAATTTTAGTCCAAGTTTGGCATTTCATAAGCATAAAAATGCATAACATTTTTAAAAAATCCTTAACCTTCTCTACAGAGATGTCAGTCATGGTTGCTCCCAAAATCATCCCACAAAAATATTTTCACACATTTCAGATTTCTATTTTTTAATGGCCATAGTCTTAATCAGCATGAAAGTAAGGAATAAACCATGTTTTATATCACACATGTCTAATTATTGAAAAACTGTGGAACAATCCAAATAATCGTGAAAATATATTTACAACATCACACATGGAATTATCTGGAAGTTACTGTAAATGGGTTAACTTTGGCATGCAGGGGTAACTTGGCAGCTTTCATTTTGGCAGGTTACTTTATACAAATTCAGCTCTACATAGTCCTATTAGAAACTGATTTTCTTTGAAACTTGTAATATATTAAGTGACATGCCAAAAGCTGCCAAAGTTATCTGTGCATGCCAAACCTACCCCATTTTACAGTATTCAAATAGTCAAGCTTTCTGATCTAATCAGGTGGAAACTTTGAAATATAAGTTATTACAGTATAGAGATATTTTAGTGGTATTATTTTTCCATATATTTTAAATTTGTGGTTCTGATATTAACAGTGAAAAGCGTTAAAATAAGAACGTCACGACAATTTGCCATAATCATCTTGCCCAGTAACCAGGTAAACATACTATAGTCTGTCTCGGATCAAGTTGAGAGTAACGCCATGTTGGACTTCACAATGGTAGATTCATATTGTGCTCTAAAATACTTCCGCGAGATGTATACATACATGCAGAAGAGCGATTTGCTGGCAACGCAACCGCATCAACGTACTTATTGAATCTGCCTCTGCTAAATCCAACATGGCATTACTCTCAACTTGAGATGACACTATATTCCTCAGTCACATGCCACGCATCTTTCTTTGCAAGTTTAGGATGATACCAAGTTTCTCATGTATTTTCTTACTTCCTATATTTGCCTGTACCTCATCTCAATTTTGCAATTGCCACCTTTGGTCTTATTGGAGAAGACCCAAGGAGATTAGATTAAAAGAGTATGGACTCCGCCATTTTTGTGTGTCCCTCATGGAGGGCAATATAGTGTATCTCTGGATTATGTCACAATGCAACCGGCATAGAAACAGAAAATTAAAGCCCGGTGGGTTCAGCCTTCAATGACGATGGGTACGCATGATGGTTCCAATTAGGAGTACTTTTCAAGAAATATCCGCAGAATTTTCGAGGACAAAATTGTTTGCGATTGTCCAAATTAGGGGTGTTTTTGGAGCAAAATTGTCCTTGAAATGAAAAATAGGGTGTATTTCTAAGACTTTCATCCATGTTTTAGCACTACAGTTTTCTTTTTTTGTATTTTTTTGTCCGTTTTTTAGTAGTTCCACACAAAATTTGATAGGGTATTTTTTCCGAAAAAATTGTCCTCTTTTCCCCGTGAAATAGGGGGGAAAATTCAAAAGCGTCCTTGAAATGGTAAATATAGGGGCATTTTTTCAGAAAAAATGACCTCGATTCCCTGTGATAAGGGGGTGAAATGAAAATGCGTCCTCAAAATGATAAAAATAGGGGGCATATTTAGGGGCAAATTTTCCTTGATTTCGTGCAAAATAGGGGGAAATTGCGCAAATGTCCTCGATTCCCCGTGAAATAGGGGGTCATTTTCAAATCCTGGAACGGTCATACGTCCTACCTTTAAATACAAACCGAACCCACCGGGAATTAAAGTGAATACTTGGTTGTCGTTCTGTATGCATTGTGCCGATAGTGTGCACTGAGTGCACAAACCAACGCTCAAGCTTAGAGACACAAATTGTTGCTTGATTTACAGCTTTTGCCGATTTATGCCAGAGGTCAGTAATGTAGCCAGGATTTTGGAACCGAGGGGACACAACTTGTAAATGTACCGACGGAAATATTTTTTGCCGACGGATGTTGTGAATGGTTGCCCCAAATTTTTTTTCAATGGTTTGAAAAAGTGAAGAGCAAAAAAAAAAGCCCCCTGGTCCCCCACTGGCTACATCACTGCTAGAGGTACACTATAATGGTATCCATGAATTGCAATCCAAATGTTTGGATATTCCATAGCATTACATCATCCACAGCTATTCAGAGCCTGGACTCTGTAACCAGTGTTGCCAAAACTTTTCAGTGCTCGCCAGGCCGTGGTGAATGACTCCAAGTAGCTCAATTTTTTAGGATTTCAAAAGAGTGCCCAATAATGGATATTTGGGCGGTTTTACCTAAATTTACAACATAAATCACCCAATTGGGCGGAAAGTGAAAAAAAAAAGGTTAGAATACTTCATATATTTGAAAGACTATAGCTCCATATCAACAAGTGTCCCTCGACCTACTTCTACATAAATCTACATAAATAAACTGTTTACATTATAATGGGTGCTTTTAGACTTAATTTATGATGCAGTTTGTACAGTAATATAAAACAATACACAAGCTGTGCCCACACTGGAGGCAAACACTGGAGGTAGCTCAGAGGATTAGAACCCTTCCAAGGTTCAGACACAGATTTCATTGGTGTGGACGCACTTTGTGGTTTGAAACACCAAGCGAAACTTACAGAATTGACTCACCTCACACCCCCAAAATATTTAAGGGGTTTAGTTAATCCATGAAGTGCACTTTGAGAAAACATGGGAGATTTGTGTTGTGAGGACAAATATGAGGGTTTCAATCAGCGGGTCACTGTATGAACATGCATAGTGACTAGTCAATTGTTGTTTCTACACAATAAACACAATGCATGTTATAGTATTCAGTAAGGTCATTTAGCAATGTCCCATTGCTCTTCCTGATTATGCGCATTGGGCTATTCCATTTAAAATCCACACTACCCCTGTGGAAGATTTTGGAAATATCTTCCACAGGGGGAGTATGAATTTCAAATGGAATGAACACATTAGCAGCTCCATTTGAAACTCACTCTCGGCCTTCCTCAGTGGAGGATTGAGGTTGAATCTTTCTCAGAGGGTGTATGAAATTCAAATAGAGCTGCCTAATATGTTCGTTCTATTTGAAATTCATACTCCCCCTGTGAAAGGTATTTCCAAAATCTTCCACAGGGGTAGTGTGGATTTTAAATGGAATAGCCCATTGATATGCAGCTTGATCGGAAAATGAGGTTGCAATGTGATAATGATATATGATTCAATTAGCGTATCAGGATCACACTTCTGTGTTTATGCTACAAACAGCACCAAATTGGCAAATCGCTGTAGTAGTCCCTTAGATTTCAGTTTTACATTTGGAGGTTCAAAGCCTTTGAAGGTGCATGCCTGTCTGACTACCCTCAGTGTGAGTAAACATTGAATCAACACTTCCCCACTCCATGTCTTCACTAAGTAATAAAATGCCCTACAGAAATGCAACAAATTATACTAGGATTTGAATTTAACACAATATTGGAATATCATATGAAAGCAGTTGTTCCTGCTATTTCTTGATTACATTGTAAAAGCATTGGACATTGATGTAATTGATGTAGGATTACATTTTGGTCTTAAACTGTATCCATGATCATTTCCTTCCAGAAGTGCAGGTAGTGATCAAAAGATACGAGTATTATTGCTAGATCTTTTACTGAACCATCCCACTTAAATTGGTTTCCAAGTTAACCACCATGTGCACTACTGTCTTTCTTACAGTTCCCACAAT
The DNA here is from genome assembly GCF_039555335.1 of Amphiura filiformis. NCBI lineage: Eukaryota > Metazoa > Echinodermata > Ophiuroidea > Amphilepidida > Amphiuridae > Amphiura > Amphiura filiformis. The sequence goes on along the minus strand of NC_092632.1, from coordinate 19,764,443 downwards.
TGGTTAATGATATGATATAATCATATGAGTAACCAATCAAAATAGAGCTTTTAGATCTCTAGGCAATTTGAAGCTTAGTCCCCTTCAGCCCTACCAACTACTCTTACAATATCCCTGATTGGCGCAATGCAAGATATAGCAATATTTTTAACCAATCAAAATAGTTCTAAGAGTCTGAATGTATCTAGTCTGATCTGCTCCAACCCCATCTAATGTTGAATAGTTTGTAATTTGAGTTTTTTACATCATTAGAAAATGAGTTTCTTTCTTGCATGTTTTTTGTTATATTACAGTTTTTACTTGTACCTTTATTTTATGATTGTGACATTAGAATAAGTGCATATCTTAAATGCCGGTTTGAAAAATATGGACATTCCTTTTGTATTTAAATTCTCTACCAAAACTAAAATAAAAGTTTGATTCCTGGATGGAGAGTAAACACACAGAGATCTTCAAAAGATTTACAGTCTTGATTTATTTTAACCACATTCCAATTATCATATATTGTGTGAAATAGTTCTTAAGAAAATATAATATCTTCCTAAACTTGTACTTTTGGTCCTGGTTCATTTAATTCAGCAAACATTTTACACAACTCTATTTTGCTGGTAAAAACCAGACCTGTGAATGACCAGTGACTACATCACTCAAGATCGTCCTTCAGAAAAAAGTTATACATTTATTTAAGAATGAGAACAAACTGAGATTTGAGCTTAAAAGTTGGGAGTGGGTTTTAATGAAATCATTAATTTCTGGAATATTCTGGAACATATCAAGGATGGGAAATGAACTCATCCTACAGTCTGTGTATAGGCAGGTAGACATGCTTGTGCCCTAACATTGAAAACACCCTTTTGCATCTCATTTCACAAAGTTTTCAGGTGAAATACAATTTTTTGTGTGTGGTGATGTCACACATTTTTTGCCCTTTTTTTTTGATAGAAACGTGTATGGCAAACCGCACACACCCAATAGATTTTAGTTTTAGTATTTTTCAATCCCCAAGTAGCAATTTACTTGGAGCAATTACTTAATGCATAATTAGATTGTATATTCACTTGATTCATAGCTGAAGAAGTTTACAATTTTGCAAATAGTGGTTTCCAAAAAAGACCCCCTTTTTGTGTGTTTCACAAATTCTGTTACGTCATCATAAATCAGACTAAATTTCACACAAACATGCCTAGTACCCATGGACACAGAGAGTGCAGGGACCGGGGAATTGAAGAAGGCAAGGGACTTAACTATGGTCAATACAGTACATCCATAAGGTGGTTGAAAGTTTTAACGGTGGCTATTTTTACAGCTTTTCACGACCGACCATCTGTCGGCTGCTGTGATTGCTGTCAGCTTCATAGATCTGATTACTACCATGAAAGCTAATCCATAGTAATACATTCAATGCACTTACACAACTACCCTGATACAATCACATACAACTCTTTATTTATATAATGTGAACGTGACAAGGTCCAGAGCTAGTATTGTCAAGGATATTTTATATGGTTAAAACAAAGGTAAATTATGACCGTCCGATTCCAATGCGCATCTTCCACGTTGCGGTTGTTAAGTCCAGTGAACCTCCGAAGGCATGTAAACAAGCTATGACCTGTATGAAACATGCCAGTATGAATGGCTTGTGGATTATACTCATTGTCAGTGAGAGAAAGCAGACTAATACAGTGATTTATAGCTTTGTATCTGCTGTATAGGTCCTTGGTTCAACCCTTGGTAAATGAATATACATCTTATACTCCCTTCGTTAATGTATTTGAACCATGAGGCAGATGCAGTGAATGACAATGGCTTTGCGGTTAATTCTGCCGGTCATGTTTGTACACACTGCTCTGGGCATCATAAGATATTATTTATTGCCTCTACACACAATGATTATGCAAGGTTAAATGATAATAAATAAAAGAAAACAGTAAAATATTATGTTGGTAGATCCTTGAACTTGGACGTGGTATTGATATATAGCGGTCATCACTTCCATCAGCTGCATTTGAATATTATTAAGATGATGAGAGCAGATAAAAATGCACTTTCAAAATATAAGATTGCTTTCTTACGTTTGAGGCAAAGATATAAAATGTGGATCATCTCTGATAACATCTTAATGCAAGCATCTGTCGTGTAAAGTGAAATGTGAGGTGGCCATTTTGTGACTGCGTTATAAAATGATGATTGATAATCCTTCCACGTTGTTCATTTCAGCATTCAATTCCCATCCATTGCATAAAAATCATTTAATATCACAAACTCTATAAAGTGATATTGCATTTGTTAATCAGAAAGTCGATCAATACATACTCAATTCTTGAATAATATTCCATGACCCCGGTAGGCAGCATATGAAGGGACATAGTATTGCATATAAACCACAAGCTGTATTTTTCTTGTATATTTCAGATCATACCTCTTGTATCCGTCTCCATAGGCAAAAAACATAGATTGTTTTCCATTATGTCAGGAAAAGTTACTGCACAAGGTACACTATTTCATTTCAAAATGTACAACATAAACTCATATTCACTCAGATTACTGAAGCTAAATTGTAAGGTGGTTTTCAGCAAAGAACACAATAATGTTGACAATACATGATGTTCCAGTCTGACCAATTTGCATGTAGATGAGGCATACATATGCTGATGTAGGCAAACATGATCAGATGTCTTCAAACTGCTTGCAAATAAACCTGCTATCTTGCTGATCAAAACAAACACAACGATGATGCATCTCAGCAATAATTCATCTTGCAATGATTCAAGCAAGTAAGCGAATAAGTAAGCATTTAAGCAAGCGATGATGTGGTTGATGTCAAACTTGTTCCATCTGACATACCTTGTTTTCCAACAACTTGATCCTTGCATCTTGCTCTTCAACTCTTGCTTTCAACTGAAAATAAGAACAAAACAAAAGAAATACATACTATAAAAGTGAACAAAAATAGTCTTTTACATATCAATTTATCAACTTTACAATACCTACAATGGGAGTCACATTTATCTTAGTATACAATTGTAGGGTGTGGTTACATAAGATCATTAATCTTTACAGAAAACCAATGACCACGTTAGCCCAAGACACCTCTTATCAACCATACCATCGTTCAGGGATACAGCTCTGTACAGGCACAGAACCCTTATCATCCTACATACAGAATGACCATCACAGCCAGGATCAGCTCCCCAAGTTTCGTACAGGTAGACTGGGACAGAGGAATTTCAAGTTAGCTCAATTTTTCCATGACACCAGAATTATGACACTTCAAGACTCTATAGTGTATCACTGATTGAGCTGACTGGACTCAGAGCTTGGGCGCGGTTTGGTCTATTCAATGTGACAAAGCATTTTAGTCTAGAGCTTGGGAGGCTGCAAGTATTTGTTGCCCTTTTTTTAAATTGTCAAATGTTTGATATATTTGATTGAAAATAATTTCAGCAAATTTTACATAGATTTGCTTTGTTCTCTTATTTAACGCGGCTGTGTACTCTAGCCATTGTTTCTTTCTCAAAATTGAGTTTTTATGATATGTTTGTACCTTGTTATGTTTTTTATAAATACAAGGAATGAAAATCCAGATTTGTAAACTCCAACTGCAATATTTTAAGGATTTTATTTCACTATTCCACTCATGTTTGAAATTGAAAAGGAAAGAAAATCTTTGTTGTACCAGCAAGGTACACGCTGCAAGAATAACTCATCGCTATGCGTATCGCGCAATTTGTTAACGCACAAATACGCTTGGACGACACGCGACGCTTATCTGCATGCGCTGGCGCATCTTATGGAAATACCACGGAAGCACTGATTTCACAAAAAAACCTAGTGGTCAAATGGCTCCGTTTTAGCTGATAAAATGTGGGTTTTTTCAAGTTCTTTCCCCCGATTTAAATGTCAAGTTATGAATGGATTTCGCTCAAACTTCTCAAGGGGCTGTGGATTTACCCGATGTTCACGTAATATAAGTTACAAAAACGAAAACTGTCGATTCTCCTGTGAGATTCGATGAAAGTGCAAAATGTGACCACTTTAAACTTCAACGGCCATTATTTCAATGTTCATTTTCTCGGTAAAATGACGATTTAGGTACACGATAACTCAATAAATACAGCATCTATAGGTAAGCAAATATGATCATCGTAAAAAGCATGATCGACTCAAGAAACGGTTTTCTCATTTTTTTATATTTTGGTCTATTTCCGATTTTGGGCATCATTTTGTGCAAATAGGCGTTTTTGAATTTTAAAAGTTTATTTTGATGCCTTATATGGTCAATATCTCAAAAAATAAGGCCAATATCAAAAAAAATAAAAACCGCTTTTGGAATGGAGCCTCAAGATTGAGCTAAAACAAAATAAAATATTTTGGAAAGAGTGTTTTTTGTTATGATGTACCTAACAAATATTGCCAAAAACTCACTTTTTGTGATTTTCTTCAAAATTGTTGTTTTTACCCCAAATCTGTATTTATATTAAGATTTATTGATGTCTTGCCTTCATAAAATGTATACTTTTATATGTTTTATGAATAATTACAAAGTTATTGCACTTTTACTACATGCATGTCTGAGAGTACACAGCCACCTTAAATCAGGCGGATTTTGATTTTAGTTGACTTTTGATCTCAGTTGACCTTTAGTAACTTTGAAATGACCTTCCAAAATGTATTAAATGTTGTTATTTTGGTTCACAATAATTGGACCATGGTAAATCAATTTTGCATAAATTAGCATAATTTGTATAAATTAGAATTTCAAATGTGAGGACAGTAAATTTACCTCAGTCTTAGATGACCTTACATTGTATGTGGAGTATTGGTTAATGTACTCACATAAAGATATAGAATTTAGATTGGCTAGTGTCACCAAGAACACCTGTTCAGGCAATACAAGAAATACATTGGTGCTGCATTCAATTGGCCTAGTTTTACTTGACCATATCCGAATACAACAAGCAATAAAGATTGCAAGATGGCAATATATCTGTACTTATCAGGTTACGGACAATGCATTTTTTCCTTGCGGATACTTAAATCTCTTTGTCTAGATAACGAAAGATTGTATTTCACTTACAAGGTGTGATTAATAAGTTTGTGACCTAAGGTAGAAGGAGATGAGCTATACAGTTTTGACTAATATTCTATGTGGTTCACTTATTAAATGATTACACAGAAAATTTGAAGTAATTATCTTTTCTTGTTTTTGTTTGAGATAAATAAACCTTGATAGTCAGCTGTTTCTGAGAATTAAAAAAACAACTTGAAAATTGGGGGGAAAAGTGGAAAAAAAATCAGCCATCATGAAGCGTCATCCGCTACCTTGATCTCAATGGCTTTTAAGAACCTAAGAAGGTCTACAAAGTGATGGTGAACAAACTTGAGGAGGATAGCCCTTCATACAGCAAGATATAGAGGCTGCCGCATTCAAATGTACCAAGGACAGACTGGAAGATGACCAAGTTTGGGAAGGCCAGTCACTGTCATCACATATGACACTATACTGACGATTCTCTGGAACCGATGATTGAGGTATAATTATCTAACAGAAAAAACAAAAATGATAATTACTTCTAACTTTCTGGGTAATCATTCAATCAGTTGAACCCATAGCTCATCCCAACTTATCAATCATCCCTCGTACTACAAAAGCGATGGAAACTTGTTTTGAAAATGAAAAATAAAAATATTTAAAAAAAGATAAAAAGCTCCTTGTTTTGCCACTTAGTGTTATATATAAGTAGATTAAAAGTATCTTATTCATTCACAAGAGAGTTTGTTGAAAAAGATATATGCGTATTAACCCCTGACATACTTGAAGCTTGAGCTGTCAAACGTAATTCAAGTACCCCTGTCCCCCTGTACGAACTATGAGACCCATTCAAGTGAATTATGAATGACAGCATGTAATGCAATATCTGAAATAAAACAAGTGAATTGTATGGAAAAATTGCATGAAGCAAACCACTTGCACAAAGAAAGTCAAATTTTGTGGCCCGTTATGGGATTTAGCACCACCAAAATAGTTGGGCCCTGATAAATAATTATCAACATCCAAGTACTCACACACTCAATCCTTTATTTATAAATCTAAAAATTGCATCGGATGATTTTGATATTTATTTCCCTGCATCACTCAGGTGTAATGTATTCCAGAATCAAACTTTTCCTGATCAAAAACACATTAGGTTGGCCCAATGCATACTTGATCGTAGGTGAACTTTTTAGTTAGACATAAAAGGATGCTTGGCTACCATTAATAGGACAGATAACCTAGACCACTTGGCTATCATAACATCCTTGTGTGGTTACCATTCCTCTTACTTCAATTTGGATCACACATCTCATGGTCATTGTCTAGCAATGATGAGCACCAAAGTGTGGTTTCATGTTCATGAAAATGCAGTTTTGTGGATGTAATTGATCTCAAATACTACTGAGTTTATACCCAGGTGTACTCTTATTTCTGAGAAGTGTTGAAAAATATAGAGTAGGTTTTTAGGTGAAGGGGAACTTATATTTTTGCGGTAAGGGGAACATGGCTTCCTGGGCATGCTTGTTGTTGTATTAAAGTGATGCTGTCTACTTCAGACTTATTTGTTTATTTTACTCGTCTGAAACTTCTTCAAAGCTCAAGAGTTTTCTCAAAATATGGATATCATATCATAAGCATGCCATTGAACTGATTTTGTTCTCGATGATGGGTCAATCTGAAATTCCCAATACATATCCTGTGCTAAGCAAAATCAATTCAAATTCACAGCAGTGTGTTCAAGGATCACACAAACTGGTCGTAAATTGACCACAGAAAGCTTTTGCAGTAACTTGACCGCTGAAAGTGTCTTTGTGTATTTCAATATTAATGTAGCTTTGAGGTAAGAAATTTTGACATGCAGAAAATGACAGAGAATGATCTATTTATGACATCAAGAACATCAGTCAATTATCAAGACTATCTCAAGGGGCTGCTATCGGCAATGGTCAATCATCCTCGCCCAAATATCTTGACACATTTAGCATAAGGTATACTTCAGTGGACGCATATGGCTCTGACGATGGCAACGTCCACATCAAAAATTGAAATCAATTTATTAGTACAATAAAGGTTGGAGGCATTTTGGATGACCAATTCCCTTCTCTCAACTGCTCCTTTAATAGTGCCAGCTAAAAGTAACAGTTTTTTCCAAAACATTAAATATAATTAAATATCACATAATTTGATGTGTGAGACTTTTTAATAAAAAACGTTATTAACAATCACAAAGATATTGAAAAGTGTCTTTCATGTGCAGATGGCACAAATTGAAGCCACATTGCTTACTCCATAAGGAGTTACAATAACGAGTTACCATTCTTATACCATCAACCTCAGGCCAGTTCACACTTCTCTATGTGTATAACCCCACAAATAATTGAGCCATGTCACTCCTCAGACCGTGCGATTCTCAGCTTTTTCGGACATATGCAAACCTTTTAAGCATCTCCAAGATGTGCTCTGAATTTGAAACCACTAATTTTTTTATTGTTCTTTCTCTCTTGTGGTTTTTAAATAACCAGTCCATATGAACTCCCTCAGGGTGGAAATTCTACAGTCACTATCTATTCATGCCCGACAAGATAACCGCTCAAGTATAGTTATATATTAAGGACATATTTCAAAACAGAGAGATTATTTTATTTGAGTATAATTCAATTTGCTATATGGCATTGACAATTTAAATCAGTGCAATCAAATTGAAGTGATTGCAATGGTACTGAGGCTTACAGGAAGATATATGAAAGAACGCTCAACGGCTTTCCTAAATTCTAATCTTTTCTATAATTTTTTTTCCAGATCAAACATCCAGTGGCAAGTTTAGAGATAGTCACTCAGTCCCAAGGGTGGTGACTGTTAGGACAGTCATTTTACGATGGTCATTCTCTTGGGTAGAAAGCGACACAATTTATTGTTCTGTGGCCAAGTTTACAAGAAGGATGGTAAACCGGTTTTTCTAATTCTTTGCTTTTTTATTCATTCCCTTAATTTAATAAAACATCCAGGGATACAAATCAAGTCCCATTGTGTATACAATTATTCACCAGGGTGGTGACATTTCAGAGCTGCTAACCAGAGGGTGGTCATTACTATGGGAATGAAGTAGCAGATGTCATTAACCCTAACTTACTGGAGGATTTTTGGCAAAGAGGAAGGAAAGAAGGAAGGAAGGAAGGAAGGAAAAATGTTGTTTCTCTGGTGTGATTTTCAACCATGGTCTTCTCAAGTGGCAGACCCAAGATCGCGGATAGCATGCCACGAGGGTGTACCTTTATGCCGGCCAAACTTTTCATGCTCATATCGTCAGCCTACTATGATAATTGCCTATGTCATTTTTTGTAATTTTAAGAACAAGGTTACCGTAATATCCCCAAAAAGTTTTCTTGTCATCTTGGTAAAAAACCGATGCAGTCTACCTCAAAATCCATTATTTCATCTCATCTAATGTGTAAATTTTATGTTTATAGAACATTTTCAGAATATATTCACTACTTTTTAGGTCATACATGTTGTTGATAAAAGTGTGAAAAAACTAAATCAAATTGGACTAAAAACTGTCTGTGAAAATTTGCAAAGAAAAAAGTAATTTGTATGAGAAGATGCTGTTACCACGTCTGATTGCTTAGTAATACAACCCCCTTAAGGCTTAAGCAGTGAGATACAAACAGAGGATTAAGGATAAGTTATGTTGAAAATTGCCTAATATCAGAGTCGATTACTTTTTGTTTACTCTTTCAGATTGGCCTATGAGAATTGAGGCATAACAGATATGGGATACATGTAAATCTGTGTTGTACAAATTGTCATCAGAATGAGATGAGAGAAGAAACACTCTGTGATGGAGGTATCGTTGTAGCGCATGATGAGTAAATGTTATTTAGTGTTAAGAATACCTCGTGGGATTTTGTTTGAATGCTGGAATGGAATGAGTACATATGATTAATATTAGATGCCATGGGAGAGGCTGTATGTACATAGGATGGGATAGCTTTTGGGTTCTTTAGTTGCACTGAGCTTACTATGTTAATATATACACGGAGCTATTCCAGAGAGTGATGCAACTCCCTATAGATGAGTAAAGTTTCAGGGTGATAAAAGGGATTGGAGAATTCACAGGCTAGCAGTTTATTGGAAAAAGGTTGAATTTCCAGTTGAAGAAAATTAAATTTAACAATCTTGCTATAAAACGATGTTCATTCTAGGGAATTCCCAATGTTGAAAAAGGCGAATCTTTTGACCCCCGAGTCTTCTTTTGAGGGGTGATAATAATATATGGAATAGCCCACTGCAAAGTTTATTTTAAGTACATTAAAATTTTTATAGAAAGTACATCTTAATTTCAAACCCAATGAGTTATTTTAAAGCTAAATATACACCATTCAAATATAAATGATAAATCTGTGGATTTCTTTGAAAAGAATAGGTAAAGTGCATTTTGATATCACATTTTTGGGCTATAATTATTTATTACAATTTGGCAGATTTTTTGAAGATTTTTCCTTTCCCTGCGACTTTTCTATACTATAGCAACCAATGGTTAAGAAAAACATTGGGCGACATTGGTTCCAACAACTTCTGGAAATTTCTTGTTTTGTTTTATTTTGTTTTATTTCTTCTTTAACCTGAGACACTCTTTGCAAACACAATTAATCATCTGTTCTTGTCCTATAGAAACCGATGGGTAAGAGAAAATTTGGGAGATTTCTTGATTATTTGACTTGCGATTAGAGCTGAAATTTTTTGGTAATTAAAGTGTAATAAAAAATTTCTAGGAGGTGGGAAGATCTCACCTGGTGATTCTCTTTCTCCAAATCCTGTATTCTGTCATTGAGTTCCTCAATCTCATCATCTCTTGCATTTCCCATCTGCGACCTAAGAGACACCGCTGCTCCTGATGCTGACAACCCATCCAGATTCAATGGAGGCACTTTGATGGCTATGCTATTATACCCGCTACTCCCTCCACTGGGATGAGACGTCCCATTGTGGGATGAGTCTTTGGTCCTGTTTGGTGCTGGTTCTTCAAGAGAACTCTTGGCTGGAATAGACACTGCTGGTGGGTGAGGTTGAGGTTGGTTGGATGAGGCATCAGGAATATCAGGCTGGACGTATGAACCCATAGGTATGAATTCATCATCCAGTTCCTATGGAAATAACCAAAATAATGTAAAGCAGATGGTTAAATGATAACTTGATCAGGGTAAAATGGGCCACTCAAAGCATTCTCAGACACACTTTCATCAGTAATATGTCAATGGAACAATTTAACTTAAAACTAGGAATAATAATGTTTGGTTGATGGGCTTCAACCATGCTTCAATGTATCAGTATAAAGTCGATAATCTTCTCAAATTTTCTCATTGCCATTTTAAAATGCTTATGTATGGTCCAAAGCTCATTAAAATTGGACTTCTGGTTAGATGCTAAGAGTGATTCTTCAACTTTAGAAAGAAGAAAAAAATCACCTGTTTTTGTCAATAACTCAAAATCAATATTAGCAACCAACTAAACTCATTCCTCATGATTGTGTCACACATGTGCATCACAAATGACCTTCATTTAACAATCTGACCCACTTTTTAACAGTTATTTGGTAATTTACCATCTGTCAAAGACTTGAATTTACTCATCCCAATTCCTTGATTAAAGAGAAATTGTTACAATTAAAAAAAAAAATTTTTGTCCAAACTGATTTATCAAAATCATTATGCTATTTCTTCTATGTGTTCCCATTTACATATCTTTTTTTATCAACATGTTTGCTAGTAGCACTTTCAATATCATCAAATTAAGGAATTGCACAGTATTTTTTGTGGGACCCAAGGCCTTAAATGTGTAGATCTTTTGGTAGCCGATATCATTAAAAAAAATACGAAAGGTCAACATTTTCAAATGATGGACAACTTTTTCTCCCAGATACATACACTTTTACTAGTACATATCATTGGCTTGATAAGTTTACTTTGAGGACTGTTTAATGTCAAAAATATCAATTTTTAATAATTTGCCATAAAATGTGTATTACATCGCGAATTTCAAATAATAAAAAACAATTTGATATCAGAAGGACATTCCTCGTATTCAGAATACAATTTGATGTGTCTGATGTGCTCTCATGTCCCCCCCCCCAAAAAAAAAGTTGCTATCCGATCCCTTAAAGGATGACTCCGGCAATCACAACATTGTGCCTCATATGTTAGAAAATTAATTATCAAGCACGAATCACATGGTTTTATTTGAAACAAACTCATATTGACCAAAAAAACGAATTAAAACAGCTGTCTCTCAACACGCGATATTCAAAATTCCCGGGCGCAGAGATTGTCGAGTGCAATGACGTCACAGTAGTACAATGTAGGCTGACAACAAGCGAGCACAAATAACCACGACGTCATTGCAATGGAAAAATTCGGCGCGGGAATTTTGAATATCGCGTGTTGAGAGCCGGGCTATTTTTATTCATTTTTATGGTCAATATGAGATTGTTTTAAATAAAACCATGTGATTCGTGCTTGATAATTATATTTCTTACGCATAAGGCATAATGTTTTAATTGCCGGAGTCATCCTTTAAGCAACTATAATCAACGTTTGAAACGATATCACTGACTGTGGTACTATATAACCTATTGCTTTTTGTTGGGGCCCGTACCATCCAATCTAATTGCATATTTATTTTATTCACTTATTTAAACATACCATTTTAACATCAGTGACACACATCTAAATCAGAGCTAGATGTATAATGTACTGACATTCTAAAATAACTTCACATAAACAGGTTGGACACAGTAGCCCCTTACATGCCAGCGATCTCACAACAAAAGCCTTTATTGAATTTCCATCGATTTGAATTTAATAAATTAAAAAAACGTAAGCGAAGTTAGGGCTGTAATAAAGTCAACAAAATGCTCTTTCTGGAGGATAAAACAAACGTAGAATATTGATTCCCAGGAGTGAGTGAAGTATTCACAATGGACAAAGCCAAAGGCATATAAGTCCATCCACTGTAACAATTTCTTTCCTCCTGACCTACAAACATTGACCACTCGGGAAGCTACGACCAACTTAAATCAATCTGTTGTATTTAGTTAAACTCTCTAGGGTCCCCACGTTCTGCATTTTCTGTCCATCATTGTATATTTGTGCTCAAGACCCATACACAATAAGCATCACCCAGTGGATAAAAAAGATTACTTTTCTTGAGCAAATCGCTACATGGAAAAAGAAATTCTATAGCAAAATGTCATCCCAAAGCACGTAAAATGAGGTCAGATGGTAAGCAAGCAAGCAGAAAATACTAGTCAATTGTGCTATCAACTGTGTGTATGTTATAATGTAGCGCAAAATATAACCAGGCAGGCATTTGATATCGGTGACCATGCGTCTTGTTTTACACATATGTAAAATGTGCTACTATCCAGAAATAGGGTACTAGGCCAATGGTCGATTAGTAGATTCAGTATCTCTTCAAGCTCCTGGGGCAATCAACATTGTTTTTAACAACTCAAGTAGTCTAAGGTTCCCGTTTTAAATAGATTTCAAATGGAGAAACAAGTAAAATGAACCTTCTTGTAATTATTTGCATACATCTTCAATGATGAAGGAACAATCAAATCACTTAGATGAGAAACTTAATATCTGTCAAATTCTACACAGGCTGTCTCATTCTCTCGATGGGAATCAAACAATCGTTCAAAACTAGATTTTCATCTGCGTTGAATGTTAAGTAAGAAATTAAAGTAAAAGAGAAGAGGCAAGAACAAACATGGGTACTTGTTTCATTCTTGCAGAAAGTGGCTTAAGTACCTGTACCAGTCTCCACTGGCACTTTACCTACTTGCATATTATTACAACATGAAAATGAATCATTTGTAAATCAAAATCAGATCAATATACTGGAGTTACAAGTATTGGAGGAAGATGTGTTAATCATATATGCTGGCTTTAATGTTCAAACAAGCTGTGATTTTCTTGACTTCATATTTATTCATGATTTTCTTTTCATAATCATGTGCTATTCCCGTTGAAATCCATATACCATGGAAGACATGATGACCTTAATCTCCCACACGAGAGTGTTGATTTCAAATGGAGTCACCCATTATTCAGATGAAAAAGGAGAGAAGATGAGCAAAAGAGTCACTTAGTACCCCCAGGATTCGAACCTCAGTCCCCTCGCATGCCACGCAGAAGATCACCAGCTCTAGCTACGGGAGTTATGCTGGCCTGGCCAGCGATTCCCTGGGTACATATGACTTAGGCTGATTGCGTCATCACATGGAATGCTTGCACGCGCAGCGGTTTCAATAGTGAGCTTTAGTGAGCTCCGGTTGGGTTAGGGTTATGGAGAGCCTAAATCTACGAAAAACATGTTCCTCAACCCTAACCGTGCCCGTGTTTTTTGTTGCTATCGGAATGGAAAGAAGAAACAAAAAAGTAGAGAAGATGAACAAAGAAGTCAGTTGGAAGTTGGCACCCCAGGATTCGAGCCTCAGATCCCTCACATGCCACGTAGAAGATCGCCAGCCTCTAGCCACAAGGGCCTGGCCAGCAATTCCTGGGTATATATGACTTAGGCTGATTGCGTCATCACATCACATGAAATGCATGCACGAGCAGTGGTTATAATAGTGAGCTTTAGTGAGCTCTGGTTGGTTTAGAGAATAAACAATATGAATATTTGTTTTTACTGTCCTCTACCATGTGATAGACGAAAGGGAAGACCAATGTTTTGTGTAGCGGATGCCGGCGCAGTTACGTGTTACGCGTTATAAACACTCACGATGCCGTGGGGTTGTCTACGGCCTGATAGACAGCACCCGAAATCATGCGATTGTCCAATCAGATTATGTGTCTACAAACTAGACCACTCCCACTGACTAAGAATTAATAATGACTGCGTTGTGTAACTTGTAACTTGTTACACAACGAAACAAATTTACGTACACGCTGAAAAATCTAAACATTTTACTTTGGAACCATGGAACATCGTAAGGGACACAGCCCAAAGGGTATTCACAAGGTCAGAACAACTGATGGGCAGTCAATAACCTCTAACACATGCACCACTGATCACCTAGCAATGTGCTTCCATCCCTTTAATGACATGTTTTATCACAATGAGTAAGCATAATGATAGTATAAAACGAAAGAACAATGCAAACCGTATAATGATAGATCATTAACTTATGAGTATAACCTTAACACATGGTCTGCCAAATCGATTGTTATTTTCAAAGTGCATATGCCATTTTATACTATTATAAAACCAATGTACCAAAGAATACGACAGGATAAGACTACAGGTGAATAACCCCAGTAGAGAATATTGGCTTCTCATGTGTGGGGGAGGGAAGGGGAGGGCTACTTTCAAAATAAAGTATTCAAAATCAACTTGTTTTAACATGGTTTGTTTGGTGTCCTTGAAAGACTACTATTCTATTGAAAATATAGATTTACACAATTATCATTTACTTTTGATTTCCCAGTTTGATATTTGTTTGGATGCCGTTTAATTTGGAAATGGGCTCAATATAATTTGGTGCGGGGCACAGTATAATTGGTGTAGGGCTCAGTATAATTTGGTGTGGGGCACAGTATAATTGGTGTAGGGCTCAGTATAATTTGGTGTGGGCTCAGTATAATTGGGTAGGCTCAGTATAATTTGGTGTGGGGCTCAGTATAATTGGGTAGGCTCAGTATAATTGGTGTAGGGCTCAATATAATTGGTGTAGGGCTCAGTATAATTGGTGTAGGACTCAGTATAATTGGTGTAGGGCTCAGTATAATTTGGTGTGGAGCTCAGTATAATTTGGTGTGGGCAGGCACGGAAATGTTTTTGCCAGTCGCCAATTGGGTGAGTAGGTTGTAAAATTTACCGGTCCAAACAACATTTTACCTGTCCGATAATTGCCGCGGCCACCATATCCAAGAATTAATGCATCCTGGGGAATGCAATGCATGTACTGTAGGCCTACACCTACGATCAAGTCTTCCGTGATATATTTATTACTTAGATAAATTGAGCAGGTATCATTAGTACTTTTCAATATTGAAGTTCTCACAAGTTCTTACTCTATAATTTGGTGTGGAGCTCAGTATAATTAGGTAGGCTCAGTATAATTGGCGTAGGGCTAAGTATAATTTGGTGTGGAGCTCAGTATAATTAGGTAGGCTCAGTATAATTGGCGTAGGGCTAAGTATAATTTGGTGTGGAGCTCAGTATAATTTGGTAGGCTCAGTATAATTTGGTAGGCTCAGCTCAGTATAATTGGTGTAGGGCTCAGTATAATTTGGTATGTGGGGCTCAGTTTAATTGAATGTGGGACTCAGGAATTATAATTTGGTGCAAGGCTCAGCATACCAATGCTCCATCCATCCCAATTTCCATGTCTTTAGCCATGGATTGCCTGGTGTCCATGAAATAAGCAAGACACTAACATGTAGGTAAAGGTACAGAACACACATGAGTATAGAGAGTGAATGACACTCCTTCAGTATAAGAATTTCCAGTTTCTTATCTCTCAACCCAAGGGCTGAGAGCAAAATTGTTATAGATTGATTAGTGACCTTCTTTGCTTCTTTCTATTTATTGCTATTTTTTCTTCCTTTTAACTATATATATGGGCCAGCATGCTTATTATAAGCTATAGCTAGCTTGGCTTGTTCATTTTGCAAAAGTCTGGACCATGGATTCTCCATGGAAGCAACGTAGGTTACATAAAAAAAAAAATATATATCTATGACCTGAGCTACGTCCACAGACTGAAGTTGCCTATATACTTCTGTAAATACTTGCACCAATGTTTTCAATATCCTTTGATATTGCATTATAATGGGTGCATAACTGATGAACCTTAATACAAACTGTGTCCTCTCTTAGTGGAATATTAGCCAGTCCCTAATTCTAAACCTGTCAGGGAAAAGCAATGGCAATACTGCTGGATACACTTTTCAAGAAGAAAATAAATACTAACAATAGACTGCTTAGTTAAAATAACTCTAGACTTCAGCGGATGGTAAATTTGGCGCAATTTATGGTATATACAGAAGTGGGATTCTGATTGGATAATTGAATCAAGTCATCATCACATCGGCACCTCATTCGCTGTTCAAGTTGCGTAGCAATGCGTGACCTAGCCGCAGTCTGTGGCACTCACAGACTTAGCGAACGTGTAGCGTTCAACCGAGCATGCACAACCTCTTTGGATAGTATACTAATAGCAACAGAGCCTGAAAGTAGTGCTATGCGTGACTTTGTTCTTTTTTCGCGATAATCACACAGGGCAGACGGAGGCACCACTGAAGTAATTTAGAATACCTCCCTCTCCTATTTTTAAAGTTATGGGCTTGGGCTTTAAGTGTTAGGTTTATGGTTAGGATTAGGGTTTATATTTTAAGCAGGGAGTAGGATTTAGGTTAGTTACATTTAACCCTTGTGTTCTGGAATTATTCCAATTGTTGTATGACTTACAGCCTGTAACCATGGCGGCACAGAACTTTCTCCCATGCCCAGCTGTCCATCAGCTGATTCATCTTCATCACTTGCATCAACGTCAGTCTCCTTGGTCTGTTGCTGCTGAGGTTCTACCACCGGTTCCAATGAGGCAGATGAAGGTGGGTCGGAGGGAGTTGCACTCTGCTCTGAACTCATGTATTCACTATTGCTATCAAATACATCGTCTCGTGAATCTTGTGATGAAACTATGGAACCTAAAAAATACAATAAAACAGATCATATTATAATTATTTATATTTTGATCAAATCTAATGTCTTGTGAAATAATGGTGCTATGGAATCTAAAACACACAAGCAAAGCATCATTCTTGGATAAGATATTTTTAACTGAAACAAAACTGGAATGAAAATGAATTGCATGAACAGGATAAACTACTCCTCAGAACAGGCTGAAAAGAAAAAGAGCATGTATTAAGGTATCGTACAACTTTAATGCTACGGCAATACTATCTTCACATTCTGTCTCACTGTTTAAGTTGTCAAGTCCTGGGGCAGTGGTTCTGGTGACACTTCTTGGAATAACTTAGGGTTACTCCTTCATGTAATTATACACAAAATTAGGATTAGGGTTAGGGTTAGGATTAGGGTTAGTTTAGGGTTAGCATTAGGTTAGCATTAGGGTTAGGATTAGGGTTAGATTAGCTTACACGAAATAATTACATGAAGGATCGACCTAACTTAGTTACCCTCCAATATACTTACTAATGACATCCTCTGTGGGCAATTTTTGGACAAGATGAGTGAAGGACATGAAGACCAAATCATGAAATAGACTAAACACAGCCTGATGATGTGAGGACATCTCACAAGTTTTCTCTCAGATAAGAATGCAATTTTATTTTTGTACTGGCCTTCTCAAGAACCACAAGGTCATTTCAGTTACTTCCCATTAAATTCATACCATTTTTTTCCAGCCTTGAATAAGCCTAAATTTCTGGGGGCCATTTGGGCCCTTAATGTTAATGTTTTTGAGAACCTGAATGAAATGTTGAAATCAATCTGCTAAAGAGTACAACTGTGTTAACAAGTTAGACTGAGGAAATGTGATTTAGTAACTTTTGATGTTTATAAGTCAAAATGGTGGAGCAATTAGTGAATATTATGTCATAATTACATACTATGAAAACTTCAGAAAAATATCATTGGTCATTTAAAAAAAAATTATATTTTTGTTACCTAAATTGAGGCTATAGCACCCTCAGAACTACATGTAAAGACCAGTTATTAAAAAACGGCCCTAAAATAAAAACGGCCGATTCATTTTCCCCAAATTTTGCCTAAGTTGTAGATTTAACATCTGGAATGTAATGCAAGTGGTGTCAATGCTGCTTTTCTTGATTCATTTATAAAATGTCCGCCCTAGACCAAGGTGTTATGGATGAGCGATATTGTATAGGCAAAAGACATAATCCTATCTTTTTATTCTCATTCAGTTTAAGTATAATTTGTACATGTAAAACTTTTTTTTTTTTTCCAAAAGTTTTTTTTTTTGAGGACATCCCCATTGTTTTAAATAAACAAAACTGGCATGGCTTAACATCAAAACTAGGTGCCTGCATTTTTTCTAATTAATGTATCACTATTTTATTTATGTACAAAGCCACACATCTGCACCCTATTAGCTCCTATTAAACTTTACAACTGGATGGCAATGGATGGCACAAAGCTCACCAAATGGCTGGTAGCTCATACATTGAAAACCAACAAAATTCTAACCATAGATTATCATCTATGTTCTAACCGATTTGAATTCTATTATACAAACATCATTAAAATGTCTGTATATTGTCATTAGAAAAGTGCACTGACCTTTACATAATGCATTACATAATTTGCTTTATATTTATTATGCAATACAAGTAATTATTTATTTTGCAATGCAAGTAAGTAATGTTTGGTGGGAAAGACCATGTTTATTTAAATGGACAGCCATGATTTGCTAAAACACCCTTAAATCATCAAAATTCAGATTTTGGCATTTTGGAACAAGCAAAAAATAATTTTAATCTTTACCCAGAGCAGCCAGCACACATTAACATTGAAAATAAATAACCACAGTGCATCTGGCAGGATTTGAACCCATATTCTAGCACAACGCTCTAATCAACTGAGCTACAGAAGCACAAGATCGGGAGAAATAATTATACTTAGTTCTCTGGGTTGATAGGATGAACAAATTTTAATCATTACCCAAAGCAGTCAGTGCAGATTTAAATTTGTTCATCCTATCAACCCAGTGAACTAAGTATAATAATTTCATCCCTATGTGACTATTTGTTATAAATATGCAGTTCTGATACCTTCCGCTAAGAATGTGACGAAAATCATACTATCCTAACACCTAATAGATTTCAATCTTCCGCTCTTCTTCTGTATGCATCTGTGGCTCAGTTGGTTAGAATAGGTGTGTTTAGACGGTAGCCTACTTTTGAATGCAACTTACAAGCGAGCCAGCAATTAAATTATGCTACAAGCGAGTGTGTGTCCACACGGGACTTACTTGTAAGCCAACTCACTTGTAAGAGTGACCTTCACTGGTAAATTATGCCATGATTATGCACAATCAGAATAAGATTGGGTCATCAA
Source organism: Amphiura filiformis (assembly GCF_039555335.1). Lineage (NCBI taxonomy): Eukaryota > Metazoa > Echinodermata > Ophiuroidea > Amphilepidida > Amphiuridae > Amphiura > Amphiura filiformis. The sequence continues at coordinate 19,745,302 of NC_092632.1, read as the reverse complement.
GGTCATGCTTACAAGCGAGTTAACATGCAAGTCTTGTTCATACTGGCCTTACATTCGAATCTTGCTCGCTACATGTAAGATATCTTACCTGTAAAATCATCACTTGTAACTTGCATGTAGCTACATGCGAGTGCGTTTAGACGGGCACTACATACAAGTTTACATTTGAATGTAGTTACAAGCGACTTTACAAGCGATCGTCTGAACAAGCCTAGTGTCGTGCTAGTATACAAAGGTCGTCGATTCGAATTCAGCCAGATGCACTGCTTTTGGGTTTTCTTTTTTAAATGTAGATGTACACTGGCTGCTCTGGTTAAAGATTTAAATTTGCTCATCCTATCAACCCAGAGAACTAAGTTTTATAATTTGAAGCATAAAAAATAAAATGAAATCTAACATGGAAAGGGATTTGCAGTGAAGCCGCCCCCTATTTTGCATATTTGCATAATTAATTAGCATTTATACAAATTAACTTATTAATTATACAAATATGCAAATTAGAGGGCAGATTCACTATATAATACATTAGAAGATATTAGAAAGACTTTGACCAAGTTTCAAGGCAAAAGTGTGCAAAATAAAAGTACCCTGAACATTTATGCATGGAATTTTAGCAAAATATTGGTAAAAATTACATATTAATGAGCCTTTCCAGTCCTTTTAGATCATTAACTATGTTGATTATTGATAAAAACAATAAGATACAAAGAAAATATAAATTGATATATTTTGAAAACCATATGTCCGATTTGCTCCAAACAAAAGGCATATTGATCAGTGTACTTCACCCTACTCAGTTAATCTGTTTAAAACATGCTCAAAACATATCCATATTTCTAACAAATGCCTCCAATACCACCTTAAGTCAATACTACACAATTTTTAAATACTTTTGATGGAACCACTGATGAGCCTTTAAAGTCTGCTACAAACCTACTCGCAATGAATATGCAGGTCTACTCAATACTATAGGCTCAATAACCATGTTAAATCTATTGACTGCAGCCTAAGTGGATAGCACAGAAAAAGGCAGCTGTTGGCAGTTGAAAACTATATTATACCAATACACATATGCTATCAAGTTTTATACATAAAACTATACAAGTACTAAAGACTGTCTTGATGCTTTATACTAAATTGAGTACACATATACAACTAGATTAAACTAGCATGCAGGCAATACAATTATACAGAATATATTTAATAGCATGCAACTTATTTCAATATTTTTAGAGCACATCCACAAAAAAGACACACATTTCTTTATCATTATTATTATTTATATTATACACATTGACACGGCAGTGTAAAGAGGGCGCTGGTCCACTGCCAAATTTACAAAATATGTCAAATCAGCACATTTCTTGGTACTAAACTGCAGCCAATTAAGGTGGTTCTGGACCCATTTTGGAAGTGCTCTATTTATGTTTTAAACATATTAATTGAGTAGGGCAGAGAACACTGATCCATATGCCTTTTGTTTGAAGCTAATCGGACATACCGCTTTCATAATACATACATTTTAAATGTCTTTGTATTGTATTGTTTTTATCAATAATCAATACAGTTAATGAGCTAATATGACTTGAAAGTGCTCATTAATATGTAATTTTTAATATTTTGCTAAAATCCAATGCATAAATGTTCATAACATTTTTATTTAACAGAATATTGGTTTCAAACTTGGTCAAAGTGTTCCTAATGACTTCCAGATAATTTATGCATAATTAAAGAGCTAGCCGCCCTAATTTGCATAATTAATTAGCATTTATGCAAATTAGCTCATTAATTATGCAAATATGCAAATGAGGGGGCGGCTTCACTATATAATACATTAGAACATATTAGAAACACTTTGACCAAGTTTCAGGGCAAAAGTATGCAAAATAAAAGTACCATGAACATTTATGCATTGATTTTTAGCAAAATAAAAAAAAAATTACATATTAATGAGCCTTTACAGTCCTTTTAGCTCATTAACTATATTGATTATTGATAAAAACAATAAGATACAAAGAAAATATAATTTGATGTAGTATAGAAACCGTATGTCCGATTTGTTTCAAACAAAAGGCATATTGATCAGTGTACTTTACCCTACTCAATTAATCTGTTTAAAACATGCTCAAAGCATTTCCTTATTTCTAGAAAATGCATCCAATACCACCTTAATTACCCACCCACTCCCTATGCATTTACCAGCCTTGGATCCACCCATAATATTATGTTTATACAGTTGTTACATATTTTGGTCGGTAACAAATTGTACGTTGGCTATTTATTCCTTTAACAAATTTCTTAAATGATCTTTAATTGTCATTTATGTGTTTACTTTATTACTTATCATGATCTATAGATAATATTTTTGAAGTGTATGTGCTTGTCTCTTTCTCAAGTTGCTAACTGTAACTTTGAAGTGGGTAACTTTAGATGCATAATACATTTTTACTGAAAAATCAAACATACTCCATATTAGAAGAGGCTGTTGACACCATGTGAACCCTTCTTGATAAAATAATGGTTGTAAACTGTGTTATCTCACACCTTATTCACACTATGTTGCAATTAAATTTCAACTTTCTTGAAGTGGATATTAACTTAAAATCCATAATGTACAATCTTGTAATATGAAATTGGTTAATTTTTTGAAAACCTGATTTTAATGCTTATTTGTAACACATGCCCCAATTTAAACATAAATGGAATCAGCCAAATTTGTTGTGTTTGTCTGATAAACAGAGCATAACATTATATTCAGACATTAAGGGATCTAAAATGAGCGTTTATTGCGTTTCGACAGTATTTTTTATGGCACATGAAAGCACCTCAGACCTATCGAATTGTATTCTGAATACGAAGCATGTCTTTCTGATATCAAATAATTTTCATTTTTTGAAAATCACAATTTAATACAAATTTTATGACAAATTATAAAAATTTTGATATATAACAGTCCTCGAAGTAAATTATATAAATCTAATGATATATTTTAAAGTGTATGTAGCAGGGAGGAAAAGCCGACGGTCAATTGAAAATTTTGACCTTTCATATTGAAGATATGGATTTTTCCCAAAAAGACCTATTTTTTTTTTGGTGTTTTGGGGAAAACAATCCATATCTTCAATACGAAAGGTCAAAATTTTCAATTGATCGTCGGGTTTTCAACCCACCTACATACACTTCAAGTATAAATCATCAGATTTATAAAGTTTACTTCAAGTACTGTTAAATATCAAAAATATAAATTTTAATGATTTGCCATAAAATGTGTATTAAATTGCTAATTTCAAAAATTCAAAATTATTTGATATCAGAATGACATTCTTCGTATTCAGAATGCAATTCGATATGTCTGATGTGCTCTAATGTCCCAAAATAAATACTGTCCAAACGCTCATACCCCAGCCCTTAAGTCCCCTACAGAACTCCATGTTAAACAGCCAAAATAGGCAGTGGGGTTATTGAAAACTCCCTGAACCCACCAGCCCGTTGGTTTTGTAACTGTGACTCACTTTTGGTCCGAGTCATTACAGGGAATTTCAGATGTTAGGGTTGACCTGTAGGATTCTAGATTAAATATTAGGATTGGGGTAGCGTGTGCCTTACCTGTTTCATGGGGGTGCTTAAGTTTGGTGTTTTAAGGTATATGCCACTCAGAACTTGAACATGGATCAGAACTTGAACAGGGACCCATCCATCAAATGTCCATAGACCAATTTCCAAGACATTTGGACCCATTGTTTTGGCCAAATTGAATGCAAATTGCCTTAAGTTGCCAAATTTCACAGATAGGAAAAATTTGGATAATTTAAGGGGAAAATTGAGAAAATGACCTATCCATAGCCTGAAATTGGCATAGAAAATGGGGTCGTTGATATACCAAATGGTCAAAAATGTGACCCATGTTTGTGACACATCATTTGTACTGAGTAACCCCTGGGGTGCCTTATTCTACAGTTTTTCCTATATACGGCTTATTACAATCTAATTGCACAGGTTACGGCAAAAAGCTCATACAATACTGCAAGTCACTAGCACTTATATTATATACAACATTTTCGCACAAAATATACTGTGATGTACAAAACATAATTACTGACTAACTACAGTAAACCAAAAAATTAAGGTACCAGTTGTGTATACCCTTGTATATTATATCCTAAATTAAGACAAATATGTCACAATTAAAACAAACAGCCAATACCTGTACTCATTAGCTCTGGTTTAAGACCTTATTTGTTGAAATTGGTTGAGAATTAAAGAAACTGTGATCTAAAACCTAGTTTTAACATGCTAATCAATGGAAGCATGGCGCTAGTTCCCTTGTTAGCGAACGTGTTGTGTACAAATCAATATGGCATGCAATGGAGCAAACGGCAACTTTTAAAATGGAATCTTCCATGGGTTTTTGGATCGTCATGTCTTTATTTCTTGAATAATTTCAACAACTGAGGTCTTAAATTCGAGCTAAAAGATGCAGCTTCTGGTTTCAATTATGATATATTTGTTTTTGTTTAGGATATACAGGGGGTGAACATAACTGGTACCTAAATTCTATGGCTTACTGTAGTACAACTACACCATGTTGATGTGGAACTCACTGTTATCATACACATCCAGATACTTAGAAGGATAAAGTCCTGATCGTGTGGCTAAAATAAACCATTAACAATAGACAATAGTGGAATTAAAAACTGACAAATGTAACAGATATCAAACACTCAAAGATTGCATGATTGCAAGAATAGCACCTATTTCTCGGTATCCACAAGATTTTGTGTTGTGTTGCCTTGAAACATGTGTGCCTTTCTCAGAATCACAGAATATGCTCAGTTGGAAAGGAGGTACAATAGAAATGCTCTCTCACATACAGAGATGCAATTTGATGTTAAACCAACCTGAAGGTGATAAGCTAAAGAATAGCACCTATTTCTCTGTGTCCACAAGACTATCGGTTATGTTGCCTTGAAACATGTGTGCCTTTCTCAGAATTACATATAAAAGCAGCATGCTCTAGAAGAAACAAACTACCTCAGAAATCTCTCTTCATCTCAATTTTTGCTTCTGACATTCAAGAAAGCAGCATTTCAACTGGAATTTCAAAAATGCTTTTTATATCTGTTTGTATCATAGGTAATAATCAAACGGAATGCTGCACCGAATTGTTGTTTATTTTAGAAAGCAAATGAGTTTGTTTATATTTTCTGATAAAAATATCACAAATAACAATCACAATACCCTCGGATACTCTACAATAAAACAATTAGGGCATATGAAGTTATTTCAGCATAGCATTAAGTGATTGATAGCAGCATAAAATATGCAAATAATTCAGCAATATCAATCAACTTGCAAATGATATGCAACATAAAACTTAAGTGTGTAGATCCCTCACATGGTATGCCATCATTATCCATCAAGACTATCAGAACTTAATTTGGAATTGAACATATGTGGTGCGATCAAGCAAAATCAGTCTCTTATAGGATTCTTAGTTTCTTATAAGATTGTAAACAGCATTTGCAAAGCTACATTTTGCAGAAAACCTTGTTGAATTTGGACAATCAGTTTGATAGATGCAAGCAGTTCAAAAGTTTCCAAAACAATAGGAAATAAAAGGAAATACTTCCGATGTTTGGCTATATCTCAAAATCAATGTTTCCAACTTCTGACTGATTTTGCTTGATCACATCACATATAATGGATTCTATTACGGTATATGAAATGCAATTTAGCTCATATAAAACTCAAGAATAGTAATTCTTTCATAATTATGACAGAAAAATGTGCCAGTGGCATAATTAAACCAATTTTCTAGGATATTTAACTTCAATGTAGAGTAAACTACAAAAATATATGCATTCGGTTTTAGGTCTAGCACAGATCTGGATCTGTGGGCCTAGCAAGAGCGACAACATGATCCTACCCATCACTCATCAAAATCACATTTTTACAGAAATTCTGAAGTGATGAAATATGGGGCTGATCTTCAAAGAGTTAGTTGGATTACATAGCTTCATCATGTATACTCCTTGTCAAAAAAGTCCCCTCCTCCCAACTGAATGGCAAGGATGATTTTCACTTGCAAGGTCCCATTATCTAGGCTTTATGCACCTGTCAATTGCAACCCCGGCCCCTGGGTACCCAAGGTTTGACTCAAAATTTGTCACATGGGGGAGCCGTGTGTTGGCCGGGACTGGTATTCGGCCGAAACCCCAGGAATTTGGGCGGAGATTTTACCGGGTGAGAGCCGGGATTGGGTCGTAACTTACCCAGGGGTTTCTAACCAGTAAAATTGCCCGTAAACATTGCCGTTGTTTGCTGGAATTTCAAGCCTCAATTGAAGTTGCATTTTGGACTGGCATCAAAAATCTTATATAGGCCTACATGCTTAAAATGTTTAGGCCTACATCCTCCACTACCGTTTACTGGACTGATGTAATGCAGCTGATTTGTTTTTCACATCTTATCTATGTTCAGCCTATACATGTAGGCCCTATGATATTCCCTGCATTTTTCAACCATTCATGCCTCGTAAAAATATTTAAAACAAACATGCATAATAGTTAGTGATGGCACAGCAAACTTAGAGGGACACCCTCTTGTCCCATCCCTTTGCCACTGTGAAGCATAAAAAATGCATGATAAAAGTGGAATGTTGGATGCGTGCTGTTAGACCATTAGGCCTATACAATAAACGCTGTGTCAGACAATCTTTGAACATGGCAAAAGTTTGAAGTCTGCAAAAACATCTAAATCCAGCGATGCTGAGGTCTTCATCAGTGTTCGGGCGCCACATCATAGTTTAAGAACCGTACATGGTCTACAGTATAATAGCTACGAGATCTGCCCTATTTAATGTTTTTGGTGACAAAACCTTACAAAATTGAAAACATACCTACCAAATTCGGAACCCGCATGAAAAGATCGCCATGATATTAAAACCATCTAAAAGATCTAGGTCCATATCTGATGCCCAAGGCCATGAACTTGGGCTGTGGAATACCCGGGTGGGCCTGGGAGTGGCTCAAGATTTTGCCTGGGAGGGTCCGGGACTGGCCGATGTTTACCCGGGACTTGAACTTTTAAACCCCAAAACTCCAGTCCCAACCCGGCCATCCGCTGGTACCTAGGGGCCGGGGTTGCATTTGATATGTGCATTAAATTGGCACAGTAACTTGCAAATTCCATCTATCAACAATAAGGGAAAGACAAAAAAAGAACGTCATAAAAAATCTAGGTTTGATGCCACTGATATGTAGTATGATATGAGTATTACATTGTTCATTTGGAGCACTTAAGTCATAATTTTTTTTGTGTGATAAAAATAATATAATAAAAATACTGCATCAATTTGAAAGGTAAGAACTGTAGGGAAAACCCCGTCAATGTTTAATGTATTTATATATAAAATTTCAACAATTTTACATGGACTGAAATGATTAAAATACATGCAATTGTACAAACATCTTTGTTGGTGCAAATTACATAGCATAATTACTCCCTGATTTCATTATGAACATGTTTATCACATAAAGTTTTGCCTTGATTTCTTAAAATTAGATTATCCTATTTTTACATTGTTACATTTATGCTCAACAAAGGCAAAACTGCAGCAGACATTAATTGTACAAGAAAAAGTCCATTTACCCTATGTATAATGAGAATTAATTGATAGCTTAGCAGACAACATTTTTGAATTCAGCATACCCAAATTTGGTTCCCAGATTTTACGCAAACTTTCCGCTTGATGCTTAATTAAATTAGCACAAATTTCCAAAATAGAACCAGTCTATAATACTCCTCTGGTACCATAAAGTCTACTCTTGTCATGTAAATAATATTTTATTCTCAACATTAATTTTATAGTTTCTTTTAAATGATAAAAAATTCCCAAACATTAATTTTATAGTTATTTTAATGTTAAAAAACCCCTAACATGATTTTTGTATGTTTATGCTGAAAGGCTCACAATGTGATTGCACTTTTCTGAATCAATTGAGAGTTTATTCATATCTTGTTAAAAGGGACATGCAGAGGTAGATATTCTGTACAAAACTCCTTGCCTATCCACTCCTAAATTTGATTAACAAGGATACATACATCAATTTGAGGCTACCAGCTCATTACTTTCATAAAATAGCTCCAGCAATGTCTTCTGGAATTGTCCATTGACCTATCATATATCGATGTTGAGCAATATCACACCTATAGGAGTGTATCAAAGGCAATTTTGCAAGAATACTTGAAATCCTGCATTAAGGCTGAAAACTGATATCCCTGTTACTTGATAGTTTGGGAGTTGACTCTTTCTCTTCATTTTATTGTCTTCTTTTCTGTGGGTTTATTGTCTTCTTTTCTTCTGTTCTGTGAGTTTATCACTTCATTTCTGGACTATATCTAGGTGACTAGCATTCTACGTTTAGCTTTAAAATATCACACCTGATGCTGAAATTGCAAACTTTGCATTTTTTTGCAATAGCTATATAATCCTTTCTCATACATACTAAATACAGTATCAGTCATAAAGCATAAAAGTAAATAATTATATAATAAAGAAAAGTCCTAGCAAATCAAAAGTTATATCTCATGCATTTTATAATCATAAAAAGTTCAGACTTCAGGTGTTCAAATGAAATATGTGATAAAATTGAAAATTTCAACTATGGATACAGCTAATCTTTCACATGAAATGGCAAATAATCACAATATCATAAATATCCTGATTTTATGAAAACTTAAATCACAATTTTACTGTATAATTTTCTACTTTCTACATTAATCACATACTTATTGTCACGGCAACCATTCACAATAAAGGTAAACATGCGCAGCTGTTGATATGTTGATATTATACAAAAATACAAATGTAATTCAATTGTTACTGGTATTTCATCAAATATTCCATACATTTAATTCCTGTTCTTTTATTGACATTACCAGACAACAATACGACATAATTGCATTTATAAAACTAAGCCATCTAGGGACTTCAATGTTGATTATTTTCTTTACTTTTTTGGCTGGTATTGTAAAATAAAGTATGATTTATTGCTATAAAATGACTCTATCAATATGGTTCTTGCAATTAAAAATGGTGCAATATGAAAGTCTGGTGAAACCTTCAGTAAGGTTGTGTTTATGTCAAAACTATTTTCACATCGGTAGCGGATACCCATTTTATGTACCTAGGTGGAGTGAGGCAATTTAAGTAAATTGCCTTTCTTATGAGTAGAATAACTTCATGGTCCTCCCAGGGTACAAGCCTAGTGTACATTGTCATTATAGATATCTCATGCTTCTATGTTAAAGAGTTTTAAAAGTTTAATCTGACTTGCAGCGCAAAAGTGTCTTATAGTGTCCAAGAAGATGACAGATCGGTTAACGTTGGGTTGTAGGTGAACTTAATGGCACAGATGTTTCAGCGGGAGAGTTGATACTCCATATAGCTGTATGCATAAAGTTATGGGAATCTGCCATTTTGGATTGGCACACATAGGACCAAATCATTGTACCTCTAGAATTTAGATGTCCACTTACTATCTTGGCCACTAACTATAGGGGGATTTAATGTTGTAATTGTGATGTGATCAAGCAAAATCAATTGGAAGTTGGGTATATTGATTTTCAGATATAGCTAAACAAAAGTAATGATTTCTTTTGTTGCATATTGTTTTGGAAACAATTCAACTGTTCATATCTTTGGAAGTAAATGTTCATTTTCAATGGGATTTTCTGCAAAATGTAGCGTTGCAAATGCTTTATACAATCATGTAAAAAACTGAAAATTGCATATGCCTGGCTTTATAATGATTTTGCTTGATCACACCACAATTATGAAATTAATTCAAATTTGCTCAGCTGTACAACAAGGTTAGGACATAAAACATTACAAATATGCCAAAAATCAGGTTTGGAAAAAATCAACCAAGTTTGTACATCATGGCTTTAATCCAGAAAAGGTAGTCAACCTTTCATTTCAGCAAACAGGTTATCTACCTTTAAAAGTTATGAGCATGAATCCTTTATCACTAGTAAAACAATTCTGATGTGCTCAGGGATATATGCGGGATTGAAAACTCACACTAGCAATGTTTAAGTCTTTGACAGCAGAGGCAATGGATTGTGTTTTGGCATGGGGTGCAATAGCCTGCTTAAGCCTCACCCATTCCAAAGACCAGCTCCTTCCAAGCTCCTGGCCTGTACTGGGTTTTAGTTATCTTATAAGACATTGGATGATGACAACAACAACACACACACACACACCCACACAAAAACCATTCATAATTGATGATTACATGCCACGTTTTCTGTTTTTAATGTTTATTGTGAAAATATTGTCAGCAGAATTATGCTGCATGTGCACAATCTATACTCTTCACTCGTAATCAAAAGTTTGTAATAAGAATTGTCTAACTTCTTGTTCAAGCCATATAATACAATCTATCACTTCAGACACAACATGTGCAATGAAAATCACATCAAACTCAAATCACACCATTGCTCATAAAATCATACCCTAAACGTCTACTTGCAATTCATGTGTAATTGGTACATTTATGATTGAGTTATAAACTTTTGATCCAATACAAAATTGTACTCTTCATAGTCAGATAGCACACATCTTCCATCAGTGATGGCAGACTCACTCTTCATAACGGGCTCCCAAACGGGCTATTCCTTTTTGAAATCCATACACCCCCATATGCAAGATGCAACATTAATCTCCCACACAGGGAATGTGAATTTCAAATGGGGTTAACTGGATGGATAACTCCATTTGAAATCTACACCCAGTGTGTGTGCAAATATGAGGTCCTTCCATATGGGGTGTATGGATTTTACCTGGAATAGCCAAATGGAAGATGCAGTGCCATCATGATGAAAAGTTTAAAAACCATGTATGATATGAATATTGTGACTGTGGAATTAATTGGGAATAAGTATCACACCACTCATGATGTATGCTGATGATGACAACCCTGTTCAGCCAAATCAGAAGGCATATTTTTATAAATGAAATAAATCCCTGCTTTTGGATCATATTATAATCAGTTTACATGCTTAATGATTTCTTTTTATTGAAAATAGCTTCCCAATTTAATAAATGTCCTTCTTTTACAAGATATAGGCCTAGTTCTTTCAAAAATGGGACTTTTCCTGCTGGAATTATAACACACACAAATATTTCTTAACCAAAAATACCCAAATTCTTTTCGCTAAGTTAATGTGGAAAGGCAGGAATGGCATGATGTTTCCAGTGCAAATGAAAGCTTGAATTAAAAGATAAAATGGTATGAGCTGAATTGGCATGAAAACACTCTTGCTGATATCACTTCAATCTGCATAATAGGTAGATTGGGCTATCCCAGTTGAAATCCATACATCCCCTATGGAAGACATGACCTTAATGTCCCATACAAGGGGTGTGTATTTCAAATGGAGTCACCCATTCAGGTAACCCCAATTTGAAATTCACACTAAGGAGTGTATAGATTTCAACTGCAATAACCCAACCTTGGCTAAAATTTACTTTGATTTTTCTGTTCTTGGTTATTATTTCCATTACCATCATGGCTATTTTTGTTTCCATCTTGACCATTGACTGACCGATCACTCCGGCCACCTCTATTTGATGATGTCGCAGATGTCTGAACACGTTTGCCTGCTGATTGAGCACATGTGTAGTAAAAAAAGGAAGGTTTTATTTCAAACTCTAATGGTGACCCGCAGGTCAAATTGCTAGAATTGTACATTAAACACACCTAGACAGACACAATGCAATTTGCAGGCAGCAGCTTAATCAGCGCCAATATTGCAACATTGAAACAAACAACTATACAAACATCCAATCCAACCCAACCACATCCCCCAGTTAGGCAATGAGGATAAAGTGCCTTGCCCAAGGACACAACACGTTGGCAAGAGCGGGGCTCGAACTCACAACCTATGCATTATGAGTCGGGCGCCTTATCCACTCGGCCACACGTGCTCCTCAGTAAAATTTAATATACGAAGTGTAAGCTGTTTCAAAATCAATTTATTAATGTTAGAACTTTAACTAAATAGAAATATATTGGGCAGTCTTTATTGTCACATGCAATTCATCATTCAATTCAAATATACTCATTGCAAAAAACAATCCTCCCCAGGCGCCTCCTTGCATCTTGCTTATAACTACAAACTGGTCTTAAATACACCAACATATCTTTACTTTAAGCTACAAAAAGGAAATATTCTTAGTTTTACCAAATGTCATTGACACACTGTTCATCAACTTTAAATGGAAAATTAAACCCAAATGCTCTGTGACTGTTTTTGAGCCCCTTACAGAGGATGTTTTTAAACAGGAGTAAACTTTTATCCATTTTATGGCCAAATCGATGACCATTTCTTACAATACTATCTTAATTTTGCAACCAAAATAAGATATGAGTAAATACAAATTTCAAATTTTCAAACAAATTGCTTGAAATCATTGACATATGGAAATGTAATTGCACGCACAAATTACCACTTCTTACAGTACAAATGACACTCTCACTTGCTTGGCATCATGCCAACTTGCAATCAATTGCAATTTACACACTATGAAACGTGCTCTCTGAATTCAATAGATTCCCTTAATGGTAGCTATGCCTCCTAATTATCCTTATAGCCCCCTATTCTGCAAGGTGACATCAATGGATGTGACCTTGGATTTAGTGAGGAAAGAGTAATACACTCTCAAATGGCTTAGTAAATGTTTTTGGTCACTGCCCTTTTTAACCCTTTGTGTATGGATTAGCTATAGAATTTTAGATCTTTGAATGTGAACTTGTATACAGCTTGACCAAGAAATCAAGCAAAAAGAATTCCATTTGTTTCTGGTACTAAGCAAATAATCCTTTTTATAATATTTAAGGGTTGAAAGTGTTGATTTTCAAGAAAAATTATATATTCTATATCAAACTTGATTTGGGTATAAGGTAATATTTCAAAATAGCTGTAAATTAATTTTAAATAAAAATGATTTTGGAGAAAACATTTTGTGCAAAGCATTCAAATTGAAAGGGCTACTTTTGCTGTTAGAGTGAACTTGGCATTAGACATACATGATTGAAACATATGGGTTATACCATGGGGATGTTGTGGAAATATTTGCTCATGCCTCCTCAGCCTTGAGACTGATCAGTGTTATGTTATTCACACACCACACACACTGAGAAATAACAAGTGACTTATCTAATATGGCTGGTGTGGTACTATCTAAAAATATACTCCACTTCCTCAGAACTCATTTGTTGATAACATTGCATGGCAGGTTGCACAAACTGTAAAGTCTTCAAGAACTTAGGGTCAACGGTGATCTTAGTCATTGCTAAAAATTCACAAAAAGATGCTTTCATCAAGCAAATTGACAGATCATTGTATGGTCATCATATTATATCCTAAAATGCAATGTCTTTTTTTAAAGACAGTTCTTGTTTTCACTGTGTATATTATAACTAGACCTGTGCAAATTCTCTCCATCAGATCCATAATATGGTATCTGTGTAACTGGGTGGGGAAAATAAGTCCTGGTTCCAGGGAGGTAGTTCTCATTGCAAATGACTATGTGGGCCATGTTGCTGAAATGGGTTTCATTTTCAGCTTTAAGTATAAGACTACCGTAACTCAGTCCCATTAAAAATTGGTATCTAGATAGGTATATTTTTGATGTGTGTGTAAAGCAATTGTAACAGCAATGTGAATTTTCCTGTCTCAGGATTGCCTCACAAAAATAACACTCATACCCAACCAACATAAACACACCCCGACAGAAGCGAACACGCACACATACACCCTGTGCACCCTATCACTCTCTCACGAATACCTTCATCTTCATGTGCCTTCAAATCTATTTTGCCAAAATTTCCAGGTTTTGACATGTGATACTGATACAGAAAGGTTCAGTTGTGTCAAGGATATTGACATGTCATTAGAGTAGAGCATTGAAACAATCCTGTGTGTAATTTTGGTTCATTTTGATGGACTGATCTTCCAGAGTTTTTTTTTTTTTGCCCAGTTTGTATAACTGCACTCAACACAGCTGCTCAATGACCAATGGTAACTGTTTCTTCTTCTATATTCTGTCATCAAAAGTGGTCCTTGCCAGGTCACTCTACCTGTGTTCCGAACCACAAATCAAAATGATCATAACACAAAGTCAATGGGTTGCTAACAAGTGTGCAAACCAAGCGTAAACCAGTAACCAAGATATGACGTATTGACTACAACAGGGGATACATATCTTGTGAATAGCCTTTAAAAGCTGCAGAAATATAATTTGTTTGTAAGTTGGCTTTAAATTAATAGGCTGCCATTTTTTTGAATCGATTGATTGATAATGGAAACTAGCTAAAATGAACACTATTAATAGCTGTGTTCTTAATTCTATTGTTTTGTAAGTAGCCTTTACTCATGGTGAACTAATAGGCTGTCATTTTTGGAATCGATTCTGACAATATTGATTGATAATGGAACCTATACGGTATTGTGACCACTATTATTACCCGATGATCTTCTTAACTACTTCATGTGCTTTTTTTATTTGCTTATTTTCTCGGAAAAGATATTTTCTTGTTTTATTCACATTTTAGATTTTTTAATAATTCAAATCGACTGAATTATGCTCAAAATTCCCTCATCCAAGAAATTATATCACTTAAATGTGAGTTCAGGAGTAAAGATAATTATAAATTCTGTATCAGAATTCTTTTTTTTTTTTCAAAAATGTCAATGCCATTTAAAAAATAAAAAATTATACTGTCATTGTATTCATCAAATACGATAAGCACAGATTTAGAATTCTTCTAAAATCCTACTTGTACTAGGCCTACATGAAAACTTCCAGACTTATGCATTTTACATTTGGTTAATTTGTTTACATAATTCAAAAAGAAAAAGCCTGCCAAGCTGTTATTCACATAAACTAACACATTTTACATATCTAGGGTCGCTTATTGATGCAAAATTCTCTTGTTACCACATTAATTGAATGCAAAGGGTTTTGCGTAAGTAACTTCTCTGATTGTTTCTACAAATAAACTTGACAAATCCTACAGTGCATACTAAGTGACAGGACCTCGGAGAAATAAATTTGATGAAATTTTGTGATAAACAAGGCTTAGAAAATTGCAAATGCGATCTAGAAAAATCAGTGTGTGACTGAATTAAGTTTATTTATTTATCTATTTATTACAGCTTTCTTTATACAGGGCTAAAACATTCAGTGTCTACCACTGCTTTCCAAGAAGGCCCTGAAGTTAAATGATGTTTTTGTAATGTTTTTCCTTACTGTTCTGTGATTCCCATTTAAAAATTAAAACAAAAAGAAAGAAAGACCTCAATTAATATACAAAAATAATGTCTATGCTATCTGATGCATCAATATTCACTGGGATTATTTAATTGCAGAGAAGACTGGGTTTTAGAGAACCAGTTAATACATCTTTTATATGTTTTTTATGCATTTCTTTTAGTAATTTCAAGGCCGTTTAGATTTGGTTCATATTCTTAGTATGAACATGGACATGTGTATGGTCCGCTCCTAATTCCAGAAAAATACAGCACTAATTAAAAAAAAATTAAAAAAATATTATCTTGTTTTGCCAAATAAAACATAGCTAAATCCTTTAGTTATTTAGTTTTAAATAATTTTAAGGGGGTACTACACCCCTGTGGTAAATTCGTGACTATTTTTGCATTTTTCTCACAAAATAATAACACACTGGTAAAAAAAGTTATGTATATTATTGGGGCAAGGAATCCAAATACTACACTGAAATTTCAGTGACTCAAGACAAGCGGTTCAGTATATATGATAGGAAATGAGGTACATTATAGCGGTACCTTTTTTCTTATCATAAATAACGAACCGCTTGTCTTGGGTCACTGAAATTCCAGTGTAGTAACTTTGTCTCGGCTATAATATACGTAACTTTTGTTACCACTGTGTTATTAGTTTTTCAGAAAAATGCAAAAACAGACACAAATTTATCGAGGGGTGTAGTACCCCCTTAATATTTTTGCAATATGAGGGAAAATGCACCAAAAACATGTAATAATTTTGCATGTTTTTTTACAATTGCAGTCACAAAATCCTAAGACTTCAAGTCTAAGCATTTAAAATCTTGAGTATATGCTAAGAGTTAGCTCATAATTTTATTATTTTATGTTATTTTTGATAAATGGTTATGAAAAAGATTAGAAAATGTGATTTTCAAAAATTATAATGCATAACCTGAAGTCTTTGTAAAAGTCTTTGGGCTCAATTGTTGCAGCATACAAGAAATGCATGTAAAATGCATGATGTTTTTGGCCCTTATTTCCACAAATTGACCAAATATTAACAGTTGCCAGTTAGAACTAACTAAAGGATTATGATTTAGCAATGTTTCATTTGGCAAAACAGGACAATATTTTTTAATCCAAAAAGATTAGTGCTGTATTTTTCTGAATGAGGAGTACAGGACCTAACATTCCAACATCAGGATTTGTAAATCTGCCGTAAAGAAGATTGAATCATGTATTGCAGACATTAGATTTTGGTGTAAATCCAACATGCTCATGCTGAATGATAAGAAGACATGTTGTATTTCCGATCAAAATTCAACAGATCCACTTGTGACACCATGCTTACTATCACCATTGGCAATTCTGTCATTCATCCATCATCTCATGCACAGAACCTTGGTGTCAAAATAGAATCATCACTAAGAATGATCAATAACGTTGACAACTTATGCATTGCTGTTTGGCTCACAATTACAAAGATTTGACAGATTCAATAGTCCACTACCATACTGGTTTCAGGCGCGTATCCAGGAATTCGTAAACCGGGGGGCGCAAAGCATATCTTTATGAAATATAATATGTCCGCGAAGCGGACATCCCGGAGCGGTTGCACGACGTAGGGGGTTGTCTGAGGGGGGATGTGCCCCCCTGAGAAGTGAGAAACTTTTACAAAATGAAGGCCTAATTAAAGCCATTTGGTTGACCATTTTGGCACTATTATTATGTAAAATTTTAGTTTGAAAAAAGTTGAAAATTTGTGAAATGAGGGCCCAATTCATGGTCAAGTTTTCACTGTTATTGTATAAATTATTATTATATATATGCCTATTATACTTCCGATCTACCCAACTGTGCATGCTTTTTATATGCATGGGTCTACTCACATGCAATTTAACCTTTTCTCTTCTCTTCTCTTTCTCATTCCTCTCCTCTCCTCCCCTCCCTCCCCTCTCCCCTTCTCTTTATGTATACTCACGAAGTCACGATGTATGCCCCACTTCTCTCTTTCTTTCTCTCCTCTCTTTCTCCTTCTCTCTTCCCCTCTTTCCCCTTCCCTTTCTCTCCCTCTCTTTTTTTTACCCGGGGGGCGCTCGCCCCAGTCGCCCCTCCCCTGGATACGCGCCTGGGTTTATTGCCTTTGTCACATCAAGGTTAGATTCCTGCAATTCTCTGCTCTTAGGCTTAAGGGGGTACTACACCCCTGGCCAATTTTGTGCCTATTTTTGCATTTTTCTCAAAAATTATAGCGCATTGGTGACAAGTAAGATATGTATATTATAGGGGCAAGGACTACGACTACTGCACTGAAAATTCAGCAACAAGGCAAGTAGTTATTGATTTATTGATCAAATATTGGTTTTCCCTCATTTTTGACTGTAACTCCACAACTGTTGTCTGTGCTGAAATAAAATTTCCAGTGCAGTAGTTGTAGTCCTTGCCCCTATAATATACATATCTTACTTGTCACCAATGCCCTATAATTTTTGAGAAAAATGCAAAAATAGGCACACAATTGTCCAGGGGTGTAGTACCCCCCTTAACTAACAGATAATTTATCAAAGTACAAATGGTGCAGAATGCAGCAACACAACTTGAATGCCTGACATGGGGTAGCCTTTAAGATTCTGTTGCTAACTTTCCACGGCATGTCACCATATTATATCTCTGTGCTCCTCCAGCAGCATTCACCACCTAGAATCTTTGGATCATCATCTGGCTGCAAATTGCAAGTTCCTGTCCACTCTTCCAGGCCTTGCCGCTTGAGGCGAGCGATCGCTCTCGCCGCCACCGCTCACCGAACTCAATTTCTAGCGAAGCGATTTTCCACTCACCATAGACAATAAATTTTGCTTGCCTCGAATCACCCAAATTGAATCTAAATTACATTCAAGTTTTAGCACTTCCAATGTATTCAATTTATCGTTAAATAAGTCTTGATTTCTGAAAGAGAGGGTGTCAGCAGTGTGTAAGTGTATCATACTGATTGCTCTTTCAGACCTAGAGAGTGATTCGACCACTAGCGAGTGATTCGATCACTAGCGAGTGATTCGATTACTCACCTAGCATCAAGGTAGCGAGTGATTGATCACTCGCCTTTGATATCTAGACGGCAAGGCCTGCTCTTCAACGAAGTTCTACGATGATAGATCTGTTGGCTCTGCAGCAATACACCTCTGAAATAGCCTCCCAAATACCAAATGCCAAGCTTTGTCACTGAGCTCTTTTAAGACATGGCTCAAACATATTTGTTTACACATTATTTTCAGTCTACATGTTGCCATAATATCGCTATTTCTTTTAATTGGTAACTTATTCATTGTATTAGTGTATTTTATTCATATCAGGTGTAAAGCACCTAGAGGCTTTTGAATAATAAGATTGTGGTTATTATTTACTAAAACCTCTAATTCTAAGTTCTAAGCTTTCAAAATAAAACTTTTTAATTGGATATTGATCATGTTCCAAATATATATGGCAAGAAAAAAGGGTATGTCTCAAAGCTTGTATAGATTTTGAAATCTACTGCGGAATGCAGTTCCCCCTTTCGCTTTCTATTTGTTAATGTTTTCGTTGTTTTCTTTTTTACAATGTATGTCACATTTTGGTGAGAGTAATATTGTTACATCAATGTTTCACACAGCAGCAAAACTCTTTTTTTTTGCAAGTTCATCTCGTTTTTCTTGATCAGATCACATTTTGAGAAAATGTTGAAAACTCCTACATGAAAACATTTCAGGTACCTTTCAATGCAGTTTCAATTCAATAAACTTTTGAAAAGATAATTTTACACTCTGGGATACAGTCATATAAACCATGGTTATAAAACAGCAGTAGTCTTGCATAATGTCGCGTGCCACCATGCATAACTGCGGTCTCTGACCTTGATTGAATGAAGTCTCCTCAAGGCCGTCACAACATCGCGCTATTTATCCAACGATATTGGATACCCCATCCAATTCAAACCTAAACTTTACAAATCATGTTCCCGTGATGGACAGGCTTATCCGGAATCATTGCACAAAGAGATGGAGGTGTTCTTATTGGACATCACTCCTTCAAGCAGGCAACATTTCATGCCGGCACATGAATAATTTGCCTCGTGGTGATAACTTTGGTGCTTCAACAAAATGAGGAGGAAGCTGAGAGCATGGTACCGAGCGTTGAACGTAACATGAGTTCAACGTAGTCCCAGCTCTAAAGTGGATCTGATTAAAGAGGCTTAAATGAAAAGGCTCAGGTTTGGAGCTGTAGAATACATCTTAAGATATAGATGGGGTTTCACATAATCTCCCTTCCACCTGTCTCTAGGGGTAAACTCATAATCATGTTGAGATCTTGTTAACAGAGTAATGTTGTAGATGCAAATTGTTTGCTGAACGAACAGCATGGGAATTGATCGATGCGTGAAAATCTCATATATTGTTGTTAGCAATGTTGCCTGGTAGCTATTTTCTTTATAAATATTTATGTAATTTGGTAAGAAAAATCATCCAGAGTAAAAATGAAAATTTGATGTTCTTCGTGCAGGTGTATCACAACTACTATATGCATTATACATACACACATAAATATAGGAATAAATACCCACATGTTAATATATGCATACACAGCATGCAATATATACAAATATATGCATCAAGGTATAGAGAAGTAAAAAAAGTAAATATCAGCCAAATTTATCAGCAGCAATCTTGAATGAATTACTATTTTTTCCTCTGAACATGTATTTTGATCATATGATACTGATAGCAAATGGAAAATGGCTTCCAAAGAAATACTAACATTGAACAATGTTATATAATAATATGTGACCAGCTCCAACAAAACCTAGAGCAAGTCACCAGATATGTTTTTGAGTTATAGGCCTTTAAAGATGACATTCCCATAAAAAAAAAATCCAATTTTGGAATTCTTAATTTCATGGTATTTGACTGTGGGACTAAGTGGACTTTCAAAGCACTTATTACGAAGAGGTTTATTTAAATCAATAAATAACAGCTGAACTATGATAATCCATTTTCAATCCTGTGTAAGGCAGGAAACTAATTGGCCCATTACTCAGAATAGCAATTTGGCAAAAATATCAAGGTATCATTTACAAAATTATCCATATTGATGCTATTTATATAACTTTGCTTATTGTCTAGTACTGTCTAGAGCTTACATTTGTATTCAAATCATGAAATGTCAAAAATGCGACTTGTTCCTGGTTTTGTCAGAGCGGGTCACATATGTGACTTGATCTGGTGATATCTGGCCAAAATATGGGTTATTTCAGTTAAAATCCATGCATACAACCCCTATGGAAGACAAGACCTTAATCTCCCACACAGGGGGTGCAGACATCAAATGGAGTCACCAATTCAAGTACCCCCCTTTGAAATTCACACTCCCTGTGTAGAAGATTAAAGTCAGGTTTTCTATAGGGGGTGTATGGATTTCAACTGGAATAACCCAATAGGATGACAAATTTAAAACTTTTGGATCAGATCACTTTATATAGCTATTTAAAATAATGTTATAAAATTATAGGATTTCTGTCTGTTAATTTTGGCTGAATTTGCTGTTCCTGACATATATACACAAAGAAGATTGACTAACTGTTTATATCTCATGTTTTCCCACTTCACAGAAGCAAGAACCCAATGTATAGTGGGTACCCATAGTGGGTAATCAACGAGGGAGAGAAAGAGGGAGAAAGGACAAGGATAAAGAGTGAAGAAAATACAGAGGAACAGAGATACATATAATCCAAGGAGATAAAGTTCTTGTAAGAGTGAAAGAGAGAGGTTACAAATGAAGTCGGAGAGAGAGGCACTGAGGAAAAGGTAGCTGAAATAGGAGAGATTTAGAAACGATAGAAAGATAAAGTGAGTGTATAAGGAAGAGAGAGTGAGTGCACAAGAGAAATAGAATTAGTGATGAAGATTGAGATGGGGAGGATATTCAGTACGTTAAAGAAAGCGGAAGAGACAGAAAGAATAAGAGAGAAATCCTAGTGAGTGAAAAAGTGTGTGACGGATAGAACTTAATCAGTTCCCTCAGATTGCAATGTCCAAACTACGAGCAAAGGCACATAACGCCATTACCACAGTGGGTAGTGCTGTGACGAGAAGAAGCACAAAGTTCTCATGCCTCAGCTGGCTTGTGGATAGAAGTATTATGAGGTATAGAAGTATAATAGCTACGGCTCTTACTACAGCTAGTGACAGAGAGTTGGTGAAAGTAAAAAAGTAAGAGATTGAGAAATGAGAGAAAGAGAGAAAGAGAGAGAGGGAAGATACAGAGAAAGTGAGGGAGAAAAAGAAAACGAATGAGATAGAGAGAAAGTGACTGAGAGAGAGTGAGAGTAAAACAACATCTAAGCATGGAGTGGAACTACCTGTAAGTTTAAGCTATAAATATTGAAGCAAAGAGAAAGATGAGAACATGAAATTAAAATTGACATTACCCTTAAATCTGTAATTAATCCCCACCTGCAAAAACACTTGCCAATTTTAATATCACAGTCTCTTAATCAATTTACCAAATCTATAGCGTATTCAACAAAGAGAAGATTGCGCATTCAATTCTTAAAACAAAAAACCCTGGTGAAGTTTGCATGCGAATCATTTCTCAGTTCATTACACCCAGTTTGAGAAACGAGTTCGGTGACTGTTGGCTCACGTCCAAGGCCTTGGACTGTCGCTTTTAAGATTGATAAAGATGGGGAAGGGGAAAGCGACAAAACGAAAAGGGTCATGGACCCTGACTAAGCGGAAGGATGTTGATGAACATTCCTGCCGGGTAGCTTTGATTTCCCCTGAATGCTCTTAATATATTCCTGCTCAGTCATATGAGTAGACGTGATAAATTGATTAGCAGATGAGGCTTCAAATAAGAGAATTGATTTAATAATAGGTGTCATGGGCCAACTCAGTTGTCATTGTGATCCTTACCAATGGCAGGATTATTGCAGCAAAATCCCTCCAGGATACGATGGCATTGAAAACGGGGCACACTTGAAAAAACTTCCCGTGCCATCGGTGTCATGAAAACAGGGTGAAATCCCAGCCGGTGGGCAAGTGGCAATTTATTACATTGCGGTCAAGGGCATCGACTGTCTACCGAAAGTGCGGTCTAGGAAATGAAAACTGGGCACATCTGAATAGACCATAGCCGCAGAACATAGCTATGGTTTCGTAGAATGTGTCTGCGTGATGAAAAATGGCAAAGTGACCCAAGGGAGTTTTGGTAATGTTGTATTGAATACATTATTAGTATTGGCCAAGCGTGTGCATGTATGTGTGTTTGCATTTATAAAGAAAGCTTGTGGACGCTGAGGCCAAGAGTGACACACTTTGTTACATTCGGGTAAGGAAGATAATTACACAGGTCATTACGCTTTCAAATGTCAATTTTGCACTTGGGTGCTTGCTTTGCATGTTTTTTTCTCTTTTAAAATTGTTCATTTTTTTTAATTGAATTAAAATACAGTGTTGTATTATTGCAATGTTCAATTATGTGTGGAAGAACTGATATCCCTTGGACTGTCACTAAGCATTTTGCCATTTTTCCACATTCTTTTCATAATTGATCAATTTTTGCCATAAAAGACGTGCTAAACAGTGGTCGCAGGAAATATAACTGAGGTCAAAGGTATAAATGAACGCCTAGCTCAGCTGACAGTAAAAATAAACAAGAGATACAAGATAAAAGTTATTCAAGTCTACGCTCCAACCTCAACACACAATGATGAAGAGGTGGACAAACTCTATGAGGAAATAACTGAACTACTAAAGAACAGCAAGACTCAATTCACAATAGTAATGGGTGACTTTAATGCCAAAGTTGGAAAAAGAGAGGATGGAGAAGAGTGCAAAATTGGTAAATTTGGGAGTGGAGAACGAAATGATAGGGGTGACCGACTCATCGAATTCTCAATCAGTAACAAGCTGAAAATAATGAACACTTTTTTCAAAAAGCCAGCAAGTAGGAAATGGACCTGGAGAAGCCCAGATGGAAGCACAAAGAATGAAATTGACTTCATTCTCACAGACAGTCCACACATCATTCAAGACGTAAAGACAGTCAACAAAGGGAACGTAGGTAGGGACCACAGGAAGGTAATGAGCAAGTTAAAAATCAACACCAGACTAGAGAGACATAAATTACTAAGACCAAAGCAGAGCAGCATCAACCTAGAGAAGTTGCAGGAAAAGAGAATAGAATTCCAACTGCAGCTGCAAAACCAGTTCCAACTTTTGGCAGATGAATGTCCAGAAGAGAGGACTCTAGAATTATGGAATGACCAGATAGTGGAAACAACACAAAAACTGGCCATGGATATTGCAGGAAAGAAACCAAAGACTCGAGAAACAAAGATATCAGATTCGACCAGAACACTCATGGAGAAGAGAAGATCGATGAAAGCAGAGGGAACAAACATACAGCGGGTTGAATATACAGAAACCTGCAAGACAATCAGGAAAAAGCTACGGGAAGATATACGGAGCTACAACACCAAGATGATCAAATCCACAATTGAGGAAAACAAAAGTCTGAAGAAAACATATAAGAAACTAGCGCAGGGGAAACAGAAAATTACAAGCCTCCTCGATAGTAATGGGCAAGAAATCACAGACCAAGACGAAATTCTGAAAAGGATAGAAGAATTCTATGAACAACTATATGCCAGTGACACAGAAACAGATGAACCAGGAGAACCACAAGAAGAAATACCCAATGTCACAAATTGGGAGGTACAGCATGCTGTAAACCAAATGAAGAGAGGAAAGTCTCCTGGACCGGACAATGTGCTCATCGACACAATCAAAGAAGGAGAGGACATCATAACCAAAGAACTAGCAAAGCTGTATACAACATGTATGCAAAAAAGGAGAGTGCCACATCAGTGGAAAGAAGCCACTATGATCATTTTGCACAAGAAGGGGGACAAGCGAGACCTAAAGAACTATAGACCCATCAGTCTCCTCTCAAACTTGTACAAGCTGTACACAAGGTTACTAACAAACCGACTTGAAATCATCCTAGATGGAAATCAACCAAGGGAACAGGCAGGCTTCAGGAAAGGGTTTTCAACCATGGATCACATCCACACCATCAACCAACTAAAGGAGAAATGCCAGGAGTATAACATTCCGCTCTGCGTAGCTTTTATAGATTACGAGAAGGCATTTGATTCTGTTGAAACCAGTTCAGTCCTGAATGCACTCAAAGAACAAGGAATCAACAATGCATACCTGAAGATCTTCAAAGACATCTACTCAGATTGCTACAACACAGTCAAAATGCACAAAGACAGTGACAGAATTATGATAAAGAAGGCGATGCGTCAGGGGGACACTATCTCACGAAGCTTTTTACAGCCACCCTAGAAGGAATTTTCAAAACACTCGACTGGAGCAAGAAAGGAATCAACATAAACGGAGAGCACATGAGCCACTTACGCTTTGCAGATGACATTGTCACAATATCAAGCAACTTAAATGAACTTGAGACAATGCTGCAAGAGTTGGATGAGGCAAGCAGGGTAACCGGACTAAAAATGAATATGAAGAAAACAAAGGTCATGAAAGGATTAGAAACAGTCCCAAAGACAGTGAAAGTAAAAGGGGTTGAAATTGAGCAGGTCGAGGAATATGTATATCTTGGACAACGCTTCTCTTGAGACAAAACCAAGACTCTGAAATTGAAGGAGAATTAAAGCCGGGTGGCAAGCTTTTGGAAGATACAGCACCATCATGAAAGGCAATCTTCCAATATGCCTTAAACGAAAGGTCTACAACCAATGCATCCTCCCAGCTATTTCATATGGGGCAGAATCATGGACCTTAACATCAAAAATGGAAAGAAAACTAGCAGCAGCCCAGCACAACATGGAGAGAAGTATATTAAACATCACCTACAAGGACAGGAAAACAAACAAATGGATCAGGGAGCAGACCCAAGTTCAAGACATCTTGGAAAGCAGAAAATGGACCTGGGCCGGCCATATCAGCCGCATGAGACAAGACAATCGTTGGAGCTCAACACTCACACATTGGACACCTTATGGGAGGAAGCGAAATAGAGGACGCCAACGGAAGCGATGGAGGGACGAGCTGCAAAACTACTGGGGAGAAGTGAACTGGTACCAACAAGCACAAAACAGAGACACATGGAGACATCATGCTGAGGCCTTCATCCTGCAGTGGATTGATAATGGCTGAAAAAGTAAACAGTGGTATCACGAAACTTTCACATTAATTCAGGAGTAGCAGGAAATGAAACTAAAGTAATTTGAGTCTGGGATGGGCCAAATGCTAAACATTCACCATGAAAATGTTGTATAAGCCAGCAATTAATTTGGGGGCATGAGGGGAGGTCATTCCCCTTGCTTCCCTCTGGTTATACCACTGGTGCTAAGTCAAGTAATGGAAGTTACATGTTTAGCTAGTCTGTTTCACAGCCTATGAAACTGATAAACTGCGAACCTGTGCAGGGTGTGTGGGAGTATAGCTTGGTGAAAATTGGAGTTGGTTTCACAGTCTGTGCTATAGTTTGCTTGCTGGTGAAAATGATTCAGTTTTTGTTACTGCACACATCAATAAAGTACCAATTCACATAGATGTGCGGCAGGCTAGCATTACGCAATGTGCAATTAGCGCATTAGCGTATTCACCTAGGTTTCATTATCATTGAGGTATAGGACTCTTTATTTTTTTGGAGAAGAGCAGGTAGGGCAACTACTTGATTATATTTCTACATGTTCATATTACATACTCTGAAAATTTTAGAAAATTCGCACAGGCAGTTTTTTAAAAATCACATTTTTGTTCCTAAAATGGGGGTTATAGCGCTCTCAACGGGCACTCTCTCCATAGGGCTACATGTAAAGACCAGTTATAGACAAATGGCCCTAAAATAAAATGGCCTCGTTCAATTTTCCTCAAATTTTGCATATGATGTAGATTTAACATCTGCAATGTAATGCAGGTGGTGTCGTTGCTGCTCTTCTAAATTCATTTTTAAAATGTCCGCCCCAGACCAATATTGCGCCCAAGTGCATTCATGACATTCTGTATTAATTCACAAAGTTATGAGTCATTTTTTTGCCATTTATAAACCGATAACTATAATATGCAGATTTTCATATATATCGCAAGCTGCCATATAGACACAATATTAACAAGTTTCTCCAGTAAATTTAATAATAATAATAAAAGGTTTTTTGCTGTTGTACCTGGATCATCACACCTCCCTGGATCACGAGGGTCTTTGACAGAGATGAATGTATAGCAAAACAAATGGTTTCATACTATAGCTTCATACATAGTAAATGAAAAGGGCTATGACCTTGAATGTTTTAATGTTGAATGTCATTAATTCCAGTATTTCTGCCAATAATAACACTAATTGTGCTGCATCATATTAAATGCAATTTACCATTCCAACAACTAAATGTCATGTTAAAGGATACAAAGCTACACTGGCATACTGATTTAGAGGTTTATACTGAAGAACTTAAAGGTATACGAGGTATTGTTGGTCGAAGCAGCCAAAAGAATCGATTTTCATTATCTGAATCAATACGAGCGTATATTATTGAAAAATAACACTTTGGTGTTTTGCAAAAGTTCATTCTACAAATCATATACTTTGAAAACTTGCTTAATTTATTGTTGTTAATGAGTTATGTACGTTTTACAAAAGTGTTGTTGTTTCAGCCCTCTTCACAACATAACTCAAGAACCACAGGACCTACAAAAGTATATCTGTGATATTTGAATTCTTCTACATGCTTGCTATGAATTGAGCAATGCAATTTTTGCTAAAGCTCACTACCATTCACAAGATGCTGTGAACTACTTTTTTTTTGCTGCTTCGACCAACAATACATCGTATACCCTTAAGAAAATCTTCAACAAATTTGTAAATATCTACACCATGTTATCTCTCATAAACATCTGCATCATATATTTAACTTGAGTTTTAAACTCAAAGTGTTATGTTTTAAGCAACGAAAAAACAAGTGTTCTAAGTTTTAAGCAACGAAAAAACAAGTGTTCTACAGGCCCGACCAACCCACATTTTGCATTTTTGGTATATTTAGCTGATTTTAAGATTTTCTTTAGATTTGTCAAGCTTCCTTTGATATTTTAAGGTCATTTACCTTCTTCAAGAAAAAAAAAAAAAAAAAAAAAGGAAAGAAAGACTCTTATTGGTATGTCCATCCACCCATTCCATTTGAACAGGTTTGTTTCCTATAGCCTGAAGCTTAATGTTTATCCTTTCAAAAGTGTTTGAATCCTTGTTTCTTCAAAAGGGGCCAAAAGCGCAAATTAAATCACCAACATTCATTTTTCTTTAAAATGTAAGTACCTTTCAAAATAACTCTACATCTCTCTCCATAGAACGTGACTTAAACTGATCAGTTTTCCTTAAGACTGTTGACTCTGAAAGGGAAGTGCCTCAACACACAAATTCAAGTCTACGAATATTTTATCATTTCTCTCAAGGGTTTTTATGAATCAAAAATTTGTTTGACGATATCAAAATTTCAGAAGAAAACATGCAATATGATATTCATACAGTCAGCAAAGAGATATCCAATGGATTCATTCCAATAATGCTACTGTCAATACCATTAATAATTATACTGTATATGAGAAAAAAAACCTGTATTAACTCTCTTCATGCGGGTGTCCACTGCAGACGACATGTTTCAAATTTTGTTTAAAAATTCAAAAAATTTCATAAGTGTAAATTTTCATGACCAACTTTGGAATCAGCTTGAAAAATGCATTAAAATGAGTACAAACAAGCCTAGTATTGGTTCAGTAGTTCTTAAGATAGCTCTTGATATTTTGAGAAAATATACTTTTGAAGTGCATGGCTAGCACGCAGAGCATTAAACTATGTGCTTTGGATGTTGATTTTTTTCAGGGTCATGGTACGAGATGTTGGAGAGACCATCAGAGATACACCTGGATTTATATTGTCAAATTAGTTGCACATTTTCCCAGGTATACTTAGTTTGGGAACAGGACAGCAGGATTAACTTACAATTTTCTCCCTTGGAAAATTTTATTTGTTACATCACTGGGGATGACAACACCTTTGACAGAATTTTCATTTGCGTTTTTTTGTACAGAAAATCTAATGTTTCCCCCCAATTGGACAGTTAATATCAAGCTATCTACTCAAGATAGCACAAAGTTGTGCCTGGATGGGCATGCATGCAAGTGTGGTTATGTGTGCATGGAGTAACATTGTTTTATGCAGTAGAGTATTACCAAATCCAAGTTTAGTAGCAGAAAATTGATATGTCACCACACTTCACACACGTATAAGAGCATTGAACCTGTGAAATACAATTGACTCTATGCATTCAGGCACTGCAAATATAATTTCAACTGTTCTACAAGTTAACATACTGGTGGAGAATATGCTATTATGTGAAAGCAAATTATGCAAACCTTAATGAGGGCACATACAAGTTGACTATTGTTATGTGAACTTTTAATTGTGGCTTTATATGGTTAGAATTATTTTTTATGGGGGGGGGGGAGCTATGCCACTGTGTGTTTCCAATGCGACAAACACCACCTTTTCTGTTCTCTGTATTGACTTTGAGTTCTCTACTTCAATTTTCTGTTCTCCGCTGTGATATTGAACTCTCCCTGCAATTGAAAGTTTTCCACTGTGTTTTATAGTTCTAAATTTAACAACTGTGACAAAAATTATCAATGGCAAACGATGCACAGTAGTCCAGATATATGCTAATCAATACATGTTTTTGCAAAAAGCAATAAAGTTAGCTTAATTGGTAAGGCATTAGACTGCGGTGCATTGGTGTTTAGTGATGTGAGTTCAAGCCCTGGTGCAGTCTCTGCTTCTTCTTGTGAATAATTGAGCTTTCTTGAAATTCCCCTGGGCAAGGAACTAACTGCTTAAATAAGACTGTCTCAACATGTCACTAGCTTGAGTCAATCCATTAAATGGCAAATTTGTACAGGATTCGCAGATTCATAGACTTTGACACGTGTGCTAACATTGTTACATCTCTCATCATCTCCCGTCTAGACTAATGTAATCTTCTATTCAATGGTATCAAACAAAAAGAACTGAGCTGTCTGCAAATGCTTTGAAAAAAATGTGCTGATTTACCGCCAACCTAAACCATGTTATATCAACCCTCTGCACTCTGACTTGCACTGTTTTCATGTGGAAGATTGCATAAATTCAAGACTCCCATCTATGTGTACAAGTCATCAAGTGAACTCAATCACAGTACACTGTCTTGTGGCAAAAAGGCCGCATCTTGGCTCAATAACCACCCAGCCAGGTCACAGTCTGAATCTTCAGGTTCCAAAGACATGTGCTGCAAACAGAGCCTTCTCAGAGGCTCACCCAGGTTATGGAAAACTCTCCAAATTCATATAAATAATGAGAGCTACAAGACTTTTCTCAAAACACATTTGTTTCAGATTTCTTATGTTTATATTTCTCATGTTTGCTTTGGTTTTTTTAATTAGCACTTTGAATCCATGAGTAAAGGTGCTTTATTAAGAAAGTGTTGGTTAATATTATGTAATAATGTTACCCGTACAAGAACTCTGGGAGCTCATACTGGTTTATGAATAGGGTGTGCACATCTTAGCTACAAGTCCCTGATTGTTGCTAAATGGTCTATATAATGCATCTTGGGCCACAGTGTTCAGCAACTACCTGTAAAGTGTGCTGAGGCTTGTGGCTTTATGGTATAAATCACTAAATCACTGGGCTGTTGTAACAATTTGTTTATAGAGTACTTTTTACTGTTCCTAATAACTAATTTGCAGGTTTTCTTACAATTGTAGATAAAAAATAAATTCTAAGACTTGACCCAAGTCTAAGCATTCAAAACCATGTGTATACGCTAAGAGTTGGCTCATAATCTTATATTTTATATTATTTTTGATAAATTGGTTATGGAGAAAATATTACAAAATGTGTTTTCCAAAAATTTGAATGCATAACTTGAAATTAGGCTTTGTACAAGTCTTTGGGCTTGATTGTCACAGCATGCAAAGATCACCTTAAAATGCATGTTTTTGGCCCTTATCTGCACGGGTATCTGCGAAAATTGACCAAAATCTAATATTTGACTTTCACTGAGTTTAGTACTTCACTAAAGGATTCGGATTGAGCTGTGTTTCATTGCTAAAATAAGATGATATCAAAGAGAAGTTTAATTACCTAGCTGGGGGGTTTACAACCCCCGAGCTAGGTACTGTTTTGCTATCCGATCTTTCTTCTTTCTTTCTGGCAATAACTTCAAAATGCTTCTCCTCCTCCATGTTACATCCTACAATTACGCCACTCGCACATATGTATCGGCTATATCCAGTGCCCATAGGGTCTAAACAAAATTGGGGTCAAAGGTCATTAAAGGGGCATTTCTGGTATTTAACCAAATACCTGCAAAATGCTTCTTCTGCCACATATTATATAGTACAATGATGTCATTTGCATATATGCATCGGCTATACCACACGCCTATAACTTGCATACAGAATTGGGGTCAAAGGTCATTAAAGGGTTAAATCTTACAATTGCATTATCTGGACATCTATAAGGGGTATGGGGTTCAAACTCGGTGACAACAAATCTCATAACCAGGGGAACAATTTGCAGGGGTCAGGTCAAAGGTCATGCAGAGGTCAAATTTTTGAAATGCATTTCCTGGACATCTGTAAAGGGTACCGGGCTCAAACTTAATGATCTGGGGAATATCTTGGAACACTTTGCAGGGGTCAGGTCAAAGGTTATCTGGGGTCAAATCTTATAATTTCATTTTCTGGATATCTGTAAGGGTATGGGGCTCAAACTCAGTGACAACAAATCTCATGACCAGGGAACATGTTGCAGGGGTCAGGTCAAAGGTCATGCAGAGGTCAAATCTTAGAAATGTATTTTCTGAATATCTGTAAGGGGTACGGGGCTCAAACTTGGTGACAACAAACTTGGTGACAACAAACTTAATGACCAGGGAAATATTTTTCAAACATTTTGTAGGGGTCAGGTCAAAGGTCATCTGGGGTCAAATCTTAACATTACATACAGTCTCTGTATAAGGAGTAAGGGACTCAAACTCGGTGACAACAAACCTCATGACCAGGGGAACATTTTTGGAACATTTGCAGGGGTCAGATACCTCCACAATACCAATACGCCCAGCTACAACTCTGGCGGAAATTCGTTGCCACACCAGCACGTTCTGGTGTTAAAAGCACGCAATCGAAGTTAAATATGTGATAGTTCCGTATTATTTTGTATAATAGTTGCAAATGCACATTCAGATTACACTTGCCCCTTCCCCACCCCCCATTTTCCAATGTTGGGAGACTGTAATGTAGAAATGATGACGATTTTGTCCAAATCAACATTGCAATAGGGGAGCGGGGAAGGATGTTGGCAACCTTTTTCGCTAAGGTTGTCTCTGCCGAATGCAAAATATTTCATCTAAATTTCGTTTTTGTCTCATAACTCAAAAACGGAATGTCGTATGATCTTCATATTGCACACGATTTGGGAGTAGATAATATTCTTTTGAATCATAATAAAATTTTTGACAAAGTACTTTGTTTATTTAGGGAGTGGTCACTCAAATCACCATTTATGCTAAATTACACACATTCCGTAATTAGGGCTCTAAACTGCATGATTTTCTGTTAAATATCAGTAACGGAAAATCGTATCAAGTTGCTGCTACACACAGGTTTTTAGTGGATACTGTCCGTTTTATCCATGTTACAATTAAGCGTAAATAACTTTTTCATATCATTTTCACGCGGACCGCCTATGTATATTATTAATTATTAAGATGCCAAAATAATGCAAAATGTGTCAAAAAACCTTCTCATTTGCCATTACATGCTGTCTACTGAATATAGTACATCGAAAATGTCATCATTTTTGAATGATGATGAAATAGCTAAGTTTAACTATTAGACCAACAATAATACGAAGGATTAAGAGAGGAAAAATATTAATTTTAACAAAACTAACAGCGGGGTTCGAACCCGTGGCCTGTAGTTTAGAAGTCGGCGCCTTTACCGCTGAGCCACGGAGAAGTGAATGAATTCCAAGCCATATCTTTTTTTATTATTCATATTTTATTTTCCATCTTTTTTTCCACATCAGTCAATTGCACAGTAACACAAATATATATACATATACATCAGAATGTCTTAACAACATACAACCACAACAATAAATTGTGAATAATCTTACAGATATTATTAAAAAAGATACAATCATGTATAGCTCACTTTTCAAAAATCAACTTCCATTTGTGCCAACGAATATTAAATTTGTTTTTGTCCATATCAATATTGTATATAAACCTTTCATGAAGGAAAAACATTTCTAAATCCTTCTTGCCATAAACAAAAGAGGGCTTATCTTTTTTCACACGACTTTTATAGATATTAAATTTCAGAACTAATAGAATGTTATTGAAAACATAATCTTTGAAAATGTAATTCCCAAAAAGAACCATATTCTGAGTCAAAAGAACATTTGCATTCAGATTACTGTTAGTCCAGTTTTGGAAATCTTTCCAGAATTCAGTAGTGAATTTACAATCCCAAAATAAATGAACAATACTTTCTTCAACCTCATTACAAAAGGTACATTTAGAATTATCAGATCTACCAATTTTAACCAGAAGAGTATTCAGTACATAATATTCTGTTCAGAAGGCGGAATTGAAACCAACGAAGTTTAACTTCTTGAGTGCATTTCCAGTTATAGTTATTGATTTTAAACCAATCTTTATCTAATAAATGAATACCAAGGAGATCATTCCATTTATCAATGCACTTGAATTTCACCTGTAAACTGCTCAGAAAAACATTATAAAGTTGTTTACAACCCTTTACCTCCTTAAGAATCATACTAGTATTAAAACCCTGATAAGGATTTTGGAGGGTGTTGTTTGAGCTACTCATGGTATGAGAATATGGTTTACAAATAGCCTTCTTAATCCCATGGTAATGAAGGAAATTTATCTTAACATTGTATTTATTTTGGATATCACAAAGGGATAAAAAGTCCCCATCAGGGGATAACATATCATTTACATACCTTATTCCATGATTATCCCATGTTTTATATAACACACTATTACCACCAACTTTGATGTTGGCATTATTCCAAATACTAGAACACAGAACTTGATCTCTGTTAACTGGAAGTAATAACAAAGTATAGTCTCTCCATGCAGTAAGTACATTTATCCAAAATTATTATGACAGTTTTCAATAACATGTTTCCAATAGTTATGTGATGAATAATCAAAATTACAGACAGGGGCGTTCACTTTGAACAAATTGTAGATTTTACTATTGTTGTCATACCTAAGCATTCTTCTGATCCAAGTGATCTTTAAAGCTTTCATAAAAGATTCCAACTGTATCATTCCGGTCCCTCCCTTATTACATGGAAGAGCCATCTGATTTCTACTAACCCGGTCAATTTTTCCTCCCCAGATAAAATGATGAAAAATAGAATTGATCTCACTAATGACATTACCTTCTGGGGAAGGAAGGGAGAGCACCAGGTGATTCAGTTTTGGCAAGAGAAGTGTTTTAACAACCACAATTCTACCCAATACAGTTAGAAATCTTTTTGACCAGTGATGAATTTGTTTTGTAATAGCTTGCATGGTTGATGTATAATTGACATTGACAATAGCATTTAAATCTGTACACAAAGTAACCCCAAGATAACTGAAATGTTTTACACCTACCCAGTTCATCTTATATTCTTTACAAAGAACAATATCAGAACCTTTCTTTGAACCAATCCAAATAGCACTAGTTTTATCGATGTTAATTTTCAAACCCGAGATATCATGAAAAGCATCAAGTAATTTGATGGTTGCTCTAAGAGAAGTTTCTGTACCATCCAAAATAATAGTTGTATCGTCGGCATATTGCAGAACTTTGTACTCCATATCATTTATTATTATCCCATGAATATCAGTGTTGTTATTTATGGCAATATTTAAAATCTGAGAACATAAAAGAAAAATATATGGGGACAGTCCATCTCCTTGCCGACAACCAGACTTTATTTCAAAAAAGGGGGTCATGTGACCATTTACTAAGACAGTGGATTGAGCATTTTATAAAAACTGAAATCCATTTTTGAAACCTTCCTCAAATTCAAAAGATCTAAAACTTTAAAAATAAAATTGTGTGAAACTGAATCGAAAGCCTTTTCAAAATCAATTAAAAGAAGGAGCCCTGGAATACCATTTAACTCAGTATAATTCATAATATCATAAACTTGTCTTATATTCTCCCCAATAAATCTACCTGCCATAAAGCCTGATTGGTCAAGACTAATAATATTAGGAAGAACTCTTTTTAACCTGTTTGCAATGCAAGATGAAGCCAACTTGTATGATACATTCAACAGAGAGATTGGACGCCAGTTCTTTAAAAATTCCCTGGGTTTTTGCCCTTTTGGAAGTAGCGTGATAACACCACGTCTTTGAGTAATTGGAAGACAACCTGATACAAATGACTCATTCAAAGACCGTAATAAATACCAGGAAATATCATTAAAAACATTTTATAAAATTCCACTGTATAACCATCAATACCTGGACTCTTATTATTATTCATCTTCTTCAAAGCTAAAAGAAGTTCTTCATGTGTGATGGGACCTTCAAGATCTTGTTTCTGGTCTTCCTTTAAACTTACAAAGTTTTCTGTTTTAATGAAATTCTGTAAATGATCAGGCTGAGGATCTTTATCACTGTATAATTTCTCATAAAATTTAAAACATTCCTCTTGAATACCTTTATTTGTACACTTACTTGAACCATCAGCACCGACAACTCTATTAATAGTTTTATTAACAAAATTTCTTTTTCCAGGCTCAAAAAAGAAAGAAGAAGGTTTTTCGCCAGTATCCAACCATTTAACACGTGAACGTAGCATTGCACCCTCAATCTTTTTACTCCTCAATTCTTCCAACTCGCTTTTCTTGTTGGCAATAATATCCAAAGTGTGATCATCAAGATTGATATGCTGATGCTCAAGCTTCTCAATCTCTGCAATAAGCTCCCTCTCTTTCTGGCTACTCTCCTTCTTTTTGAACGATGAATAAGAAATTGTTCTACCTCTTATTTCAAGAAGCAGCATATTGAAAAGGAGCTGGTCACTAATAATAAAACTCAAATCACGGGGATGAATATTCATAATATTATCATAATTGTAAGGGGTAGCTGCATATTGCCTGATTACTCTTTCAATGGTATCTTTAACTAAATGTACATAATCAATATCTTTTAACAAAGAATTATTAAACTTCCAATATCCCCTACCTTTTTCCAAGTCATTGATACTAAGACACATTGAAACAAGAGAATGATCCGACCGATAACTTGGTAAGATTTCGCTACTTTTAACAAAATTTAAAAGTTCTTCGAAATTAGAAAAAAAAGTCCAAGCGGCTTTGTTTTAAAGGATTAGGTTGTCGCCATGTGAACCGTTTGATGTTTGGATTGTAACATCTCCAAGGATCAACTAAATTTAAATCGTCAATCAAGTCGAGAACAACCTTCCTGGCCTTGGGATTATTTACATGGACATAATTTTGAGTATCCAAATCCGGATTAATAACTAAATTCCAGTCACCACAAATAATATAGTTTGTATTTTGAAAATCCTTAATAACCTTTTTAATATTATGATAAAAATCAGGGGTGTCTTTGTTTGGACCATATAAACAGCAAAAAGTAAATCTTGTTTCATCAAAACTCAAATCAATCACCAGAAAATTTCCTTTGGTATCAATCTTTACCTCATGAATAGTATAGTCAAAATTGTTATTAAACAAAACTGTGACCCCTCTTGACTGAGTATTTAAATAACTACAATAATATTCCCCACTCCACTCTTTGTCCAAGTGACTTTTAAAATTTTCATCAAAATGGGTTTCTTGCAAACAATAAATCATACAGTCTTTCTCTTTTAAATAGTTCAACACATCAAATCTTTTTTTCTTATTCTGCAAGACCACGACAATTCATTGTCATAATTTTAACACCAGAATTTTTTATCATGGCAAACAATTAAAAACATTATATCCTCACTCATACATGTACTACAAAGTGCACATGCTCCCATACAAATACAAGTCATCCAAGTTAAGTTCGTACCACGTGCGTTTGTTTGAAAAATGTGCTGCCCACTACTACATAAATTATTCATGAGATGATCACTACTGACTGCACATTCTTTAAAACCCATCATGTTACCCACAAACAAATGAATACATACATGTTTTCTATACTCATTAGAAATGCAAATCTTTATACTACAGTGGGTTATAACCATATCAACAAGGGTACAAATACATTCCTTGTGGCTACATTCACTACACTCATTCATAAATTCAGGGATAACTCTCTGCAACAATCGATGGTTTTTTGTAGTACTACGAACATTATGCATAATGACTTGGGTTGGGGTACTCTGGAATGTTTTGAATGAATCAAACACCTGTTCTTTCTTATACGCTTGAGCAGTATCACGTATTTAGTAAAGCATCAATGCAAAGTACATGTACATTAATAATTTAGACAACTTCTGATGGATAAACAATTTATGAGACATTTGGCAAAGTGACTTCAATGGAAAAAAAAATGAAAATAATTTGAAAATGAGGTTCTCTCTCACACGAGCGCTCACTAAATTAAATAAGAAGCAAAATAAAATAAAAAAGAACTTTAAACACAAATAATCAATTCTCTCACGCACACACTACCTCGGCTCGTGACGCACGTACTTCACGCGATACCACACCGTGCGGCACGGAAAAAAAAATGACAGACCCAAAGGAGCTGCGGGTCATTTTTAAAAGAATAAAATAGGACCACAACCAAAATACTCAATATTTTTCTTAAAACCAACTACAAATCATATCACATATAATAATCAATAATAAACACATTATCGAATCTTGAATAACGTGATAAACATGATACATTATTTTATGAGATGAGACACACCACGATCATTATTGAGTCCACGGACGGATATAATTGTGCACTTCAGCGAAACCGAAAGTTTTTAGCGAATACATTTGGAAAAGGAAGTGCACTCTCACTCGCGACCCGAAATTCATTTTATAACAAGAGTTCCATAACGACAAACAATTTCCGGGCCAAATTTGTGTGGTATCTCAATTATAAAAAACATTTTTACCTGAAAGTTTCTTGCTTATATCCGCTATTTCCAACCGATAATATTCCACGTAATAAAATTCCTAGGCTAGTCCGGCACTTTTCCGTGATTCTTTTCGGGTAAAATCCGACACTAAAACGAAAAAATCCAATTAATGTAAAATCTGTTTTTCAGTCCGGAGCCCAAATAAATTGGCAAAATTCCAAAACACTTCACCTGAGCTTTTCTCCTACTTCTGCTTCTTCCAATCACAACTAACAAAGGTGCCGTTGATGATCAATTTGTCTGGCTCTGTCTTACTAAAAGTAGCCCGCTTCCCTTCCTGTCTAGCTTGCTTCAACTGCGGCAACAGAACCTTCCGGCGGTAGCGTATCTTCAGTGGATAGTCCTCAAAAATCGCTGGCTGTTTCCCCTTCAATTTGTTGGCGTTTCTTAGAATGTTCTCCTTATCTGAATATCTCAACAGACGAATCTTGATGGGACGTGGGCCCCCTTTCTTGGAATAGACTCGATGTATTCTCTGTATGTCCATTTCAGTAGCATCTATCTGCAGGTTTTGTTGCAAAAAATCAACAAAAACTTGTCTTGTATCCTCTTTTCCATCTTGCCCTGGTACCTCCGGCACATTTACCAGTACCAGGTTTTCTCTCGCCACGTAAGCTTTCAATAGTTCATTTTCACGTACCAAATCCAAACACTGTTCTTCAAATTTGTTTTCCATAGCCGGCATGTCTTCTTTCAGCTTTTCTACTTCTGAATTGAGGAACTCTGTACTCTCATTGATTTCATTGACTGTCTTTTGTAACTCCTTAAATTCCTCTTTAATGTCTATTTCTGCTATTCGTTTCATCAAATTTGATTCAACTTCTCGGATCAGCGTTTTCAAATCGGCCGCCATTTCTCTCGTTATCATTTCCCGCATAGACGGGCGCAGGCTGTTGTTGGCAAATGATGTAGTTCGCGAAGCGTAGTGTAACAGTTCTGTATACCACGTGGAGATGAAACTCAAATATTTTCACCTCAAAGTTCACTAATTTTTCGAAGCACTTTTAAAGAAACCTCCAGATACAAAAATTCCTTGGTGTAAAAACAAAAGTTTAGTATCGTTTCCACTCCGTTGGCCGTGCTAAAATCAACTCAACATTCAAATTTCCCGCAGCTCCAAAACAAGGCACGTCTAGCCTACTCGGTCGCCATTTTTTTTTGTTGAGTCCAAGCCATATCTAATATATTAATGTTAGTTTAAAATTATGCAATGCATATGGTATCAAATTGACCTGAAACGTCTCCAATACACATAATTTCATCGATTTACAACGATTGTATATGTTGGCAATGTATTTAGGGTTATAAAAATAAAGTTGGAATTTCGATTCACCACCTTTCTCCACGATGGACAAATCTTAAATAAAAGAAAATAATCTAAATTTCTTTTAATTTGTTTGTGTCGCAAATCGACCGTTAAATCATCAACCTCATCTCCATATGTGCAATGGGTTACTGATCTTAAATGCATTTGTATGACATGTTAATTCTACTATGAGGTTATAACATCTCTGTATTAGGTTAAACCAACCAGAACGGCATAACAATTGAAATTGTAGGTGAATGAGAATTAAATCACCTGTTTTACTGTACGCATTGCATAATTTTAAATTAACATTAAAACATTAGAAATGCTCACGAATTCAACGACTTCTTCTTGGCTCAGCGGTTAAGTCGCCGCTTTGAAATCTATAGATCAGTGAGATCAGGGTTGAATCCCTCTGATGACTTTTCTATGATTATAATTTTCCTCTTCTGATCCTTGCTATTATTATTATTAGGTCTAATACTTAAACTTCACGCTATTTCGTCATCATTAAAATAGTTTTAAAATTTTGCGTGTACTATCTTCAGTAGACAGCATGTAATGGCGATTGATGTTTTTCACATATTTTGCATTATTTTGGCATCTTTATAAATAATAGGACACATAGACCAAGCCATGTATAAATTACATGAAAATAATTATATTTAGTACAGAGTACATAAACAGGCTAAGACTTTGTGAAAATTGCACGTGAATCCGGCATTCCGTTCTAAAGATATGAACGAAAAACGTAATTTCAGATGATTTTTTTATATGTTATTAGAGACAACTCTGGCGGAAATTCGTTGCCACACCAGCACGTTCTGGTGTTAAAAGCACGGAATCGAAGTTAAATATGTGATAGTTCCGTATTATTTTGTATAATAGTTGCAAATGCACATTCAGATTACACTTGCCCCTTCCCCACTCCCCATTTTCCAATGTTGGGAGACTGTAATGTAGAAATGATGACGATTTTGTCCAAATCAACATTGCAATAGGGGAGCGGGGAAGGATGTTGGCCAATTAACGCTCAGGTGTGGCAACCTTTTTCGCCAAGGTTGTAGGTTTGTGGTCTATGACCACCATTTGCCACTAGTTTAGAACTGTTTTTGTTTGAATAATAGTGAGTGATTGTCAGGGGAATATTCTAAACTCATTTTAATAAAACAGTACAAAATCTAAAAGCTTTGCGCCTTCCTTCCTGTCTGATCTTCTCTAATAGCAAATGGCAAGGACTATCTATGCCTATGTTTCTTGAGACTTTCGACCTCGGCAAGATTAGTAAATTTATTTTTATTTCGTAAGAGCTGGCAAATAAATCATGTTTAGCCTCCCTGTCTGCTTCATTTATTAAGGATTCTTTTTTTATTCATTATTTCAGGCAAAACTTTTTTGGCTTCAGAAGTTGATATATTGTTAATACATTTTGCTTCCACCCAATAGGCATTTTAAATCAAGTTTTGTGTTAATCACCCCCCTCAGAACCATCAAATATATATAGATTCAACAAGACTCAAGTTGACAAGAGCCTTTTCCTTTTCAAGTTACAAAACTGATAACGATATAATAGGCAGGGTCCAACAAATTTTGCAGTGTGAAATTGTGTGATGCGCTGCAAAATTTGCCTTCTCTGCGCAATATCATTTGCTCCACGAAGTTCAAGCTTTTTCTGTGCAATCACTATAAAATGTGGACAAAATGGTCTTTTTTACGTGGGGAATTCTACATAGAGGGCGCTTTTCAAATGGCTGCCAAAATGCCTAAAATGGTCAAAACTTGCCACAAAATTTATGATTTAGACATCATAATGCTAAAGAATATATCCTACATGACATGGTTTATAATTTCATATTTTGACATGTTTCTTTTTTTCTTCCTGTGTTTATATGTGTGTTTTAGGTATAAAAGTTCCGCGCAATTGGCTGGGTTTTGTTCCGCACATTTCTGGGCAATTTTCTATTTTTCCACGCAATTGGCTATTTTTTTTGCGCAAATCATTTGTCCCTGATAATGGCCGATTTAGAGCATTATTAGAAAAAATTCCTTAATTATTATCTTTTACGTGGCCTTAGATGCCTAAGAAGCAAATGTCCTTGTCCTTAATGCTTTTCTTGGTCTTAGATGCCTAAGTAACAAGCATCATTGTCCTTTAATAACTATTTAGACCAGAACCACAGGGTAGTCATTGGTAACCTGATGAGGGCAGTATTTCACATTACTCCTCAATATCAATTTGAAATGTCGCTTTAAAAAAAAGGGGAATACATCAAAACCTGCACAGCAAAAAAAAATTAATATTAACCCGAATTACATTCATGCATAGTTTTATTCACCACCAGTTTGTCTTGCAAACACCACAATGCAAAACCTGAGATCATGGTCTCAGGCAAAACAGGATGTTGGGAGAAAATCACAATGATGGCACTGCTTTAATATAAAGTAGGTTGACACTGACGGACATGCTGTTATTAAACTTGATCTAAATATCCGATGGTTCGGACAAAATCAGCGCACAAAATGAATATTATTGATGACAAGGTTGTTAGTGACAATATGCTTTGTACTGATGTATTGCACGTGTTTGGTGTCATTGCTACGGAGATTTGTTAGATGAAACACTTTGATTAACGAACAATGTCATTTGGATAATGCACATTAAATCACAAAAATTGGTAGTAACAAGCATGGAAAGGTTGATCACTCAGTCATGCTGTATTTGATTATATGGAAAAATGGCTTTTGTTGGAAGTGCTCTTTCATTGTCAATACATATTAGAATAACATTAACCAAATACAATACTATACAATTCAGGAGTAAAATTGATGATTGGAAATGATTTTTCACACATTAAACAACAGAAAGAGTTGTAAAATTACATTCTAATCCAGTTTAGAAATAAGAGATGACATCCAAATCCCAATTCTAATCCAGTTTAGAATGGATGTGACCTGAATCCCATTCTTAATCATTTTAGAGAAGTGGCACCACCCAGTTTAGAATAGGTATATCAATTTTCACCATGATGTGACAGCGACGTCAGGACACATTTCATTGGGTGCAAATTCAAATCTCTGACATTCATTCTCTTAAATGAATATTTGATGCTGAAATTTGCAACCCCCCAGATAAGGGTGTGAGCGAGTCCCGGGAATTCGAGTCCCGCCCGAGAATCCTATTACCCGGGCAGGAAATTCCCTGCCCGGGTACCCAAAATAAAAAAAAAAAAAAAAAAAAAAAAAAAAAACCTAAAAAAAAAAAAAAAAAAAAAAAAAAAAAAAAAAAAAAAT
This sequence comes from Amphiura filiformis, assembly GCF_039555335.1. NCBI lineage: Eukaryota > Metazoa > Echinodermata > Ophiuroidea > Amphilepidida > Amphiuridae > Amphiura > Amphiura filiformis. The sequence continues at coordinate 19,703,113 of NC_092632.1, read as the reverse complement.
TTCAAGATGTTTTGTATTTTTAATATGAAAATTGATAATTTGTATTCATGTCATACTCTATTGATGATTTCAAAATGCATTGAATTTGAATGCATTTTGGAATTTTTTTTTTTTTTTTGTATTTGGTACCCGGTTACCCGCCGAAAAAATCCGACGGGTACCGGGCACAAAATTACCCGAAAATCACACCCCTACCCCCAGATGATGACTAGGTCATGTGCCTTCCCTTACCCCCAAGCTACGCCACTGCCCCTAATCCTTCTAAATCCTAACCATTATCCCAATAAGCTAATTTAGAACAGAGTGCATTGTGGGAAAAAAATCGGATGCGAAACAGGATATAAATAACACAATCCTCCATAATTATGGGAATGAACTTTGATTGATCACAAATTCTGGCAATTTTATTTTTCATTACAACAATGGCACTTCCATGGTATGTTCAAACAATCTTTCTGTGTTTTTATGAAAGTACTGTGGGGAAAATCAAACCAAACAATTGGTTAAAAACACATTTTTAAGTGCAAAGTTTGTCACCACTGAAATACTGTGAGCCTGGCTGTGCTATCCATTAGATTTTATCCACAATTCCTCTGTTGAGACTGTTCTGAATTACCTAACTCGCTAATATCTTGGATAATACCTAGTATATCATGCAAGAATGTTGCTGAATTGAATATATTGAACAGGTTTAATAATCAAATAGCTTCAAACATTTGTTTTGATTTTAATGCATATAATTCATGGTGAATGGCAAATACTTTATTTTAAATTAGAATATATCTACACAAAAGAAATACACTGTTCAATATACTTTTCTGTTTCAGTCAAATCAAACATGCCATTACCATGAACATTGATTTTAAGTACCCTTGTTTGCTATTATTTTTACATGCAATCAACATTGGCTGAAAGTGCTTATCAATGTGATTTTTTCCTCCGATATTGCACTATAAATAATAGCTCATGCATTTATAAATTTAACATTTTGCAGACGTTTGCCCTAGAGCTTGGAAAATATTCCATTTGCATATTTGCACTGTTAATAAACTTCCTATACATTTCACAATTTGCCGATTACACTAGAGAATTGAGAAATATTGGAGGCTCAACAGACATTAGGAATGATTCTGTAATATGTCTTGGCATCATGCTGCAATATAAAAAAAATATTGTCAAGTTTTTATGCATGTGCTTTAGGACACACACAAAAAACCAGCCCTGTTCTATGCCCGGGTTCTATGGGCACGATCAAATGATCAAATTTTTTTCTTATGCACATGTAAAATTTATGTTTTTTGCAATAACCGACTGTTTTAATGACACACAAAAGAAGCAAGCAGAATTTACAGTTTTGTTTTAAATGGTCATTTACAATTTTTTTAAACAAAAGAAAACAAACAGCTGACTGATCCTACTTGAAAGGTCCATTCGCCCATAAAACAGGTTATTTTTTGCAGTTGCCTTTGTAAAATATTTTTTTAATCAGTCGTGAGCACTTTTGGTCAGTTTTAAATGATTGCACTTCAAGGCACTTTGATGAATCAGTTGTTAAGCCTGTGTATAACCTATGTGAGCCATACTACCACGTGTCTATCACCCACACACAATAACGTGCGTGACAAATATGTTGAACTGTCCCTAGAATTGTATCTCATGGCTTAGTGCATAAGGGTTGACTTATAGATTGGTATAGGGCTTTCAATTGGTTAGAAAGTGCAAACCTTATATTGATAATGGTCACTTTGGTGTTACTGCACTGTCACATTTATAGATTTTTTCTTAACAAAACATCAGTAAACTACATTTGCAGAGTCCATTTGAATTTGAACCCAAAAAGAAAGTGAGAAAAAAGGGGAAAATACTACTTAGGCATGCCTTACCTGAAGTGCACAACATTTGCAGAGTCCATTAAAATTTGAGCCAAAATTATTTTCATTTATATAAAACATGTGAAAGAATAAAATAATAATAATAAAAACTACTTGCAAAAATGCGTGCCTGGAATCCATAATAAATCCATACAGTCACAAAAAGCGCAAAACAGATCTGTTAAACTTTAGCACTTTGGTTTTACAAGATCAAACGCTTTATTTTTAGCCATGGTTGTTATGCATGACATAAGATTACTTAGATTAATAAAAAATATGTCAAAGAAAGCATCTGTAAAACTTTACCACTTCAGTTTTACAAAATCAAACTCACTAGATTGTGGCCCCTGGGTCCACTGTGCCCTGTGTTCAATCTGGCCCTCTTTGGAAATTAGGAATAATTGTGAGGCATTCTTAGTCAGTGGCTATCGTTTTGCTTATTAGTGCTGAATTTCACTGGTTTCTGCATGCCATCTATCACAAGGTAGACGGCAATCACTTTGTCATGGAAGATGCTTGTCGAAGCACAAGTATGCAGCGCATTCTATAATAATACACGAACAAGATCGCAGTATGCTCAACTAAAAGGGTAAACAAGTTTCGTTCATTTCAGAAAAAGGGGAGTTTTCATGACGGATATTGGACCTGCCTGTCTTTTATCACAGGGTAGAGGATAGTAAAAACAAAAATTGCTATCGTTTATTCTCTAAATAAAGATGGGGCTGGATGATCCATTCCAATTATTACCACGGATGCATTCCACTATCTCTACAGCCAATCACCTGCAAAACTGAACCTTGAAATAAGAGCCAGCACATTAATGTATCTGTTTTACCTCATTGCACATTATCGCTTTTGATGCAAATCCAGATTGTTTTAGTGAAAATTGTAAAAAGCTTTTAAAAGATAAAAGAAAGGACTATCAGAATTTCACCTTGAAATATACAGACTGTCTACAATTGTGGACTTGAGGTGAAAAAATATGCTATGTGGCACGTGTGATGCCTTGTGCCATTTTTTGAACTAAATATTGTTGTATTCATTATATTTTACTGCAAATTACCCAATTAATACAAAGCTTATATCTTTTACAAAATATTAACACAAAAAATACATAGGGCAGCATTTCTATATCCCATTTTGCATCTGAGCTCTACAAGTAATGATGCGGCTAACTAATACAGCATATAGTACTCTTTTTTTCATTGGACAACATTCTATTGCTGATGACATGCATCACATTCATTCCTTCCTAGGAGTCATTATTATTAAGGCCTGCACTGGAACTGTTTTCATAGTAGAAAACATACTACTACAAAGACCTTTCAAATTGATGCAATTTTCATACGAAATAAAAACTGCGAGTACAAGAGATAAGAGGGTACTGAGCGCGTGCTGATGAAACCTGTCAGGTAGTAATTACGGTAATTATGTGCAAGATCCGAAACAATTGGTTTTGACAATTGCACCGCACGAAGGTACCATTATTGATGGTAGCATGCAATTAATTGCGGTATTTGTCAAATTGAGTATAGCTTTCATATTTATCACATGACAAAGAATAGAGCTAGATTACTTTGTCCTAATCAATATCGCCAGCCTTTGAGTAAGCTTGTGGATATTTTGGTCCATTGGGATCATCGACCTATCTCCTATAGGGTAATCAGGATTCCTATAATACTAAGTAAGTGCAAACAGTAAAGTACACCTTGCTTCAACTTCACATATGATTTCTTCCATTCAATATTTTTGTCAAATTTTCAACCATTTTTTTTAAATATTTAACTATATAATGTAAAAAACAGAAGCTTAAACTTCATACAATTAAAATTTCATACTTCATTTATTTCAAATAACTTAGCGTAAAACCTTGAATTGATTTGTACATAATTTGACCAGGATATAATTTTGTTTTACAATCCATAAACAAAATATTCTTAGTCAGTGGGAGTGGTCTAGTTGATGGACACATAATCTGATTGGACAATCACATGATTTCAGGTGTTGTCTATCAGGCCGAAGACGTCTCTACGTCATTATAATTATTGATAACACACATAATACTCCCATATACTTGCAGTATACTCAACTGAAGACGTGAAGTTGCAAGCAAGTTTTGTTTATTTTAGAATAAGGGGAGATTCTACGATAGTAAACTTTTTGCTCAATGAAATAGCTAACTATAAGAATGATAATAAACACTATGAATTTTAGTTGTTACTATCCTCTCTGCCGTGTGATAGAAGACAGGCAGGTCCAACATTTTATCTTATCATAGTGTGCACTGGTATCCAGTATCCACTACTCAAAATATTGGACCTGCCTGTCGTCTATCACACGAAAGCGGATACTAAATTCCTATTTATTCTCTAAGTCACTGTCACCTGCTAATGCAGCAAGATTATGCTAATCAAATGTATGTTTCCTGTTTGTTTACCAAGAATGCATAATTATGCATTATTTAAAGATTTTAAAGTGCTTGATTTGATCTTGCTGGTAAACGAAATATTTGAGAAGAATATTTCAGAAATATTTTTCGTAGGCATTTTATGCGTGAAAAGGTTGATTTGTTTTTCTGGATTCCTCACCATAACGGGCACCATAACAAAATTTGATGTGGAGTATAGCCCTTGTTCAAATATGTTCTAGTATATCATTGTTTCAACTAGATCTCAGTATCAGATGTAACAGTTAGATGGTGGTATTCACTTTCTCTCATTTTTACTGCTTCATGCTAGCTACAACAGATACAATTTCAACTTGTGTGCACTTAAACAGATCATCATCTGAAGCAATGGCATATTCATAATAATGTCAAGTTAGATGAATCGTAAGATAAGCCAAACATTTCCTTTTCATTCGGAAAAGAACCTTGACTTGTATGTTTTACAAAGAACAAATAGAATCATATGATGAATAATATTCATCTATATTGCATACTGCCTATATTGACAATGATGGATGAAATTCCTCATCCAAGATTTGTTTGATTTTTCTGTTTAACACACAACACTAAGCCTAGGGAGATTTAGTGCTGGATTGAATGACTTAAGGCATATTTTACAAATCAAATAAATAAGAATATTGAATATTGAATGGTTCACTAAATCACCACCCAAAATGGAAGCGATGGCATTTGAAATCCATACACCCTCTATGGAAGACACAACCTTAATCTCCCACACAGGGAGTATGAATTTCAAATGGAGTTACCTAAATGGGTGAATCCAATTGAAATCTTCACTCCCTATGTGGGAGATTAAGGTCATGTCCTCCATTCTGGGGGTGTATGGATTGCAACTGGAATAGCCCAATTTATAGTACAATGTATACTTCTTTGTGGAACATTCACAGTATTATTGAGTATTTTGGTTTGAGTTGATGATCCCAAATAGATCCAAGGATTTACATAATATGCATAATGATCCGTCAATAAGCATAGTTTAATAAACTGGTTTTCATGGGAACAGGTGCCATTGTAGTTTGTGTAAAGCCTTGTATATTGTTTCCTTTATGCGTCCCACTTGCAATTTGCAATATTTACACACTCCCAGCGCAAGTCGTAATATTGCAAGTTGCACGAAGGACAATAGCAGCTATCTTTCCCCAAAACAATGTGAATTATTGAATTCTCATGCTATCATGCATCTTGGATATGTGAAGGGAATTACCCAGATGTAGGCTGCATGTAGGATGTGTTATCTTCAGCTGTTTGTGATTGGCTGTAATTTTAAAGTTGGTAAAAGTAGAGTTACACATCATGAATCAGGGAGACCTTTACTGATTGTCCTATACAGTAGCTACTGTTTATCAGTATTCAAATAGGCATATATTTTAGCTTTTGAAAAAGTCTGTAATCACTTAACGACCATCAACAGCTTCTTTTTTTAAATGACATGTAATAAATTGCATTTTGTTGTCTCTCTTAAATCAAAAAATACTTCAAACCTGTTTTACGATTCTTATATTTGATTGCTTAACCCTAACAAGGAACATGCTTTTTTGCTATCGGAAGGCAGAGAAGGAACGAAAAAGGAGAGAAGATGAATAAAGTTTTCACTTGCCATCCCCGGGAATTGACCCTGGGAGCCCTCAGGTGCCACGCACACGATCACCGACCTCATGCCACGGGGGAGTCGCTTCCCCGGCCAGTGACTTGGTGCCCATAAATGACTTAGGGTGATTGCGCAATGGCATCACGTGGAATGCATGCATGCGCAGTGGTTTTCCTTGTAAGATTTACCGTATACGTGTTAGGGTTATTATGTAGGCCTTAAAATGGAAAATTTGTCTTAATTAACCCTAACAAGGAACATGCTTTTTTGCTATCAGAAGGCAGAGAAGGAATGAAAAAGGAGAGAAGATGAACAAAAATTTCACTTGGCACCCCCGGGAATTGACCCTGGGACCCCTCGGGTGCCACGCACATGGTCACTGACCTCATGCCACAGGGGAGTCGCTTCCCCGGCCAGTGACTTGGTGCCCATTAGACTATGCCATAGTCGATTTTTGATAAATAAAAATGTTATTAATCATGATGAACGCATTCAGTTGAACTCGAAATTATACTGATATTTAGTAGGCCTACATCAAAATACTAGTATAAAATGGTTATGAAAAAGTTTAGGCTATATAATTATATTTGTGACTAAAAGTAAAGTATAGGCCCTACGTAGGCTTATATTATTGAATGCAACATATCATAATGGCATAATTATAATGACACTTCAATACTGAACAATTCTAATTTTAGAATCTGCCAGTTTATTATCCGAAAAACCGACTATGGACTTTCACTTTTAAGCATAACTTTACCCCGGGACTCACACACTGTCAATCATACTTGTTTATCAATAAAATCTAACCACAAGACTAAGCATGGTGGTACAATACGCGCTAGATGCATACGTTCATCCACCAGCACAAAAGCGCCGCATTCCCTAGATAGTTGTGTACCATGTATAGTTATAATGGTACCAGTACGCGTCGGGAGGATTTAAACAATAACGAGATCTGGGCGACCAATCACAAGCCAGATTCATTTTTAAAGATGCATTACATCATCACCAATTTTAGTTAGGTCAGAAATTGGCCTAACTCTCAAGGCAAAGTCAGTAGTCCACTTGGGAAGTTAACAAACAGAGGGCGTACGGTGACTGAAAAGATCAGTTGTGAAAATCTATCAATTGTGCACTCATTAATTAAATCAGAGTTTTAAGCTAAATGTAATAGCCAGAGTAGTGCACAATTGGCAAGTGGACTACGGAGAAGTCTAGGTGCCCATAAATGACTTAGGGTGATTGCGCAATGGCATCACATGGAATGCATGCATGCGCAGTGGTTTTCCTTGTAAGATTTTGTAAGATTTATACGTGTTAGGGTTAATGAGAGAGGAAGCTTTCATCCAGTTTACTCTTGCAGCGTGTTTATACTGAGCGTACGGCTTTTTGACCCGCTATTTTCCGGGCACAAAATACCGATCATAATCCGGCCACCGTTACCCAGCTTGTTTCTACTGAGACCAGAAAGCTGTGTCTCGCACGATGCACGGCATTTTTTTCCTGTAAACCGGAAGTACGGAAAACAGATTTGACAGTTGTATCCTAAATTTAAATGTCTACGCATGGCAGCTCATGGCATATGACCTACAAGTCACAATTTAGTGTTTTCGTAAAATACAAATTGCATTAATTTACCAGTGGATCTAGTAATTGGCTATTATGATAATTAATTATAAAGAAGCAGGCCTAGACTAAGTAAAGTCATATCCATTTTACTTCATCAAGTTCATGCGAGTCACACATCATGCCAGTGTATATAATATCAGAAAGAAGGAACCTACTACATTATAGGCCTAGGCTAGACTATACAAGTATAGAATATAAATCGCGTTATTTTTGCAACACGCATGACCTTGACCCGCAACCGATCACACGGCTCGTTTCTACCGCGCGGATTACACGCTTTGATTCGGCATGATCCACCTCAAGAGGTGGATCACCAAAGGTGAGCACATGACCCGGCATGACACGGCAACCGATTACCCAGATCGTTTCTACTGGGCTTGTTACCCGGTATGACCCGGCACGGCACGGCACGGAATTTGGCCCTCAGTAGAAACACACAGTTGAATGTCATCAGCCCCAATATCTGATTTGTGGGGGCACTGTTGGGCTATTCTGAGCCATTGACACCAGACAGTGTTGGCTCAGAACCTGTGTCATTAAATTTAAATTTGACTTCTATCAATTTCCATTAATAGCTCTAATCCTATTACACTATAATCTCCATAATGCCACCAAAAATCCGATGAAATTCTTCTCCAAATACGGTGAATTTATTATATCTTTCTGAAATATGTATTCATCAAAGGGATGCAATATAAGCATCCAATTGGACTTCAGCATGTTCAGTTTAAATGTTACTGTAGCTTGCAACTGCAGGTCAATGATACCAATATCAAGGGTTTCATGCATTTTCACTTCTATAATATCATAAAATGCTTATTTATATTTTAAACAAATATACGTATATCACCTTACAAGTAATCAAACTTGCCAAAAAAAATTGCATGTCAATCATACATATATATCCATCAAACGACAACATGCTTGAATATTGAACGTCATAATGCTTGCTAGAATTGCAAAAATATGCAAATCATTGAAAGTGTTCTTCAAAAATCAATATTTTGCCTTCAATCAGTTGACCTATGACCCATCAAAAGGTAACTCATCAGAGTTCATAATAAAAAGCAACTTTTTAAAGCTCAAGCTTTCTTGCTAGATACACATTATATTGCAGTTAGCTTACAGCAAGTCATTCACTTAACCCTGATGGCATCGCTGCAAGTAACACAGATTGCATATCAGATGCAACGATCACATTTCAAGCTGCTGCCTATGGTTAATCAAGAAATTGTTGCCATGACTGTAAGGTCTATGTGCATTCTAGGTTTGTATCCGTTCTAAAGGTACATAACCTTCATAGGTTCATATTAACATCAACAATATAAAACGAGAATCTAATCTTCCATACTAAAGTTTCTTCTTAAGATAAAAAAAAGTTAAAATATGCATACTTGCTATAATCGTGATTGCTATTGTCAAGAAAGTACCTCATATGCAAGTTTTGTAGCCCTCCCTAAGGACATTCGAGGAAAGCTGGGTTCATATTGCACAAAATCCAATCAAAAAACTCACTATCGCTACAGTTTCTCTAGAATGTTTTACTCTCTAATCTGCATATAGAAACTTATCATAGCTCTTCTGTATCTGATTGCAAAAAATAGCTCTCTCATCTTCCTAATTCAAAGTTCCTCTAAAAATCCACTTACTTCACTCGGTAGTGATATTGAATCATGAGTTCTTTCTATATCATGTTTTTTATTGCATACTGCAATTACAGTAAATTTCAAGAGTTTCTTTCTCTCTTTAAAAACCAAAAACCCTGTATGTATCCAAGATCGTATCTTATACCGCTTTGAGGTATAATCATATTTCTTGACTACTCAAGATTTAGTATTTGAAAGCCACACAGTTCATTCAGCATATTCAATGCTTAGTAAGGATGTCATATGAGTATGTTGCAGATTGACATTTATGCATCTACACAAACTCTTCTTCACATTTGAGGAGAATTTTATTAGATTTGAAAAAATAATACTACTAGAAATATAAAAAAAATACTCACTTTTTCCTGTTGATAGTCCGTCAACTCTTGGAGATCGTATTGCTTTGGACTTCAAAACTTTTTCTGTGGAGAAACAAATCAGAAGTAAACACAGCATGTTAATATTTTTTGTTTAGCTACTCGTTTCCAGAAACATCACATTGAATTTCAGAAACAAGGAAAATCAATCAAGACGGACCAATTTTCATAGATTACCAGATTCTGCTATTGGCATTAACACTAAACAGAGTAATTTGTCCATTGTCTTCATCTATCATCATACCAGAATTTGAGGTTATGTAAAGCGGAAGTGGATGCACTAAATACTACATTTTAGGCTTCATATGAGCCAAAAATTGAAAAATGTTCTGATTTTAACAAAACTAGTCTTAAATTGTTTATTTGTGTAAAAATATACCAAGCAAGGAATGATTTGCATTGTCTAGAATGTTTCATTACTATAGAGCAAGAAAGATATTTACTGCATCTACTTCCACTGTGCACAGAAAACTTAAGAACGATACTGATATAGTCAATTAGAGGTGTTGAAATAACCAAAGGGCTTAGAGGAGTAAAGAGAACAGGAGAGGAGATGAAGGGAGAGAGGAGGGAAGGAAAATAATTTGAGAAGAGGAGAGGACAGGATAGTAGAAAGATGAATGGAAAAGAATGACAGTTAGGTCAAAGACAAACGGAACTCAGGGTGAGAGAGAAATAATGGGGAGATTGGGGATGGGAAAAAAGGGGCAGCAGAGAATAGAGAGGGGACAGGAGTAAATTTATTATTTTAATTAGTTAACCTTTAGACACAATTAACAAATAAACACTCTTTTATGTACAACATTAATCAATTTTGTTCCAATTAGAGCAAACTAGGCAATGTGTTCTTTTAGACTGGCTTCCAATATGTTCTTATAAATAAAGTACACATTAAAATCTCCAGCACAAATCTTACTCTTACAATTCTTCAAAATCATTCCGATCATGATTAATTCATTCTTGTTACAAGATTTCCACATGTTTTAACAAATAGAGGACAAGTGCTCCTGCAGTACCTGATAGGTTCTTGAGAAACACAAGAACCTAAGTAGCTGGCTTTACCAATCAAACTTTGTTTATGTGTGGGTGCTGCTATATTGTTAATGCTTTGGTTACAGCAATGGCTATAAGTCAACATCTCCTGCACACACTCACACCAGTTACCCATGAACCACTGACCCAATACTACATGTTGGCATGTTTGTACTCATTTGAATGCATATGACATCCAGATTTCAAATATGGACGCTAAAATAAAAAAAATATGAAATTTTTGAAAATTGTAACTTGGTCTTTGTTCGGTTTTTAACAATGGGTGAAGGGTTAAGTTTTGCATTAGCCATCACGTAACACGGTCTAATCCGTACTTGTAATGAGTCAATAGCATTTACAATCAATAAGTGTATCTTTGTAAAGAAATTTAAGCTATTGCTTGAGTCCACTTTTAGCGCTTTTGACCCATATTACTAGGACTGTTGGCTGAAGCCGTAGAACATGTTTAGTTATCCCGTAGAGATTGAGAAAATATAACATTGCTTCATACAAGGCAAACAGCAAACCACTTACAGGGTAAGATAATCTTATGAAAAATAACAATATAACAAAATCCCTGGAGGGCCTCGGGAAGCTATAAAGCACCCAATATACCATATGGTATGACAGAATAAATGCAACATGCTGAATCTAGTCCGGGTCTTAACTTTCAAATTTTGTCATTTCGAGTATCCTCTCAGGAGTTTGGAAACGAAACAATTGCGGCACAGAGAAATAGATATGACAGGAATGAGCACTTGCGGAAAAGGAAAAAGCTTATGATTTGAAGTACATTGTGTATGTAGAATGGCCGCAAATAATCCGTGCCCTATAGCTATTTCATTTCCTACAGCCCGCTAGAGTGCAAAACCCCGGCCTACATTTCTGGCTGCTTTGACACATTCACTTATAAAAAGTGTGCGTTTTAGGAAGAGGTCGACTGGCGACAAGCTGCATCCTCACTCAAGTGGTGGTCTGTTATTACAGCCCTGATCCATTATCACATTCCCTATCACACCCCTTGTGATCATTCTGCTAGATTTCAACTCTCTTTTCACCTGTTTTTAGTACTAACAGAGTTGCCAAAAATCTGCACAAATGGGCTACTTTCACAGATGGTAACACTACAGAAAAAGTCACCAGTCTCACCACTAGTTGCTGAAAATTGCGAGGTTATGTATTTCAATGGCAATTTCTCCTTTTTGTTAACTTTTACAGACATTATTGCCATTTTCTAGTGTTTTATGGCCACTTTGTTGATCAATTTTTTTTTTATTAAAGCAATTGTGTATTAAATCAAGTTAACACACATTTTATGCAGGCGATTTCTTCTTAGAATGAGGCAAATGGTCAAAATATTAGGCTTTTGGGTGCCCTTTACCCCGTCGTTGAAAAATTACGGCAACCCTGATTATTAACCGTTTGCGCGGGCATTAACGAATCGCACTAATTAAGGCTGTAACAATATTGGCCTTATCTTCAATGCTATGTGCAAGGCAAGTTTTAGTATGCATTACCAGTTGTTATTACATCAACTTTAATGTATTTACTGACCAGGGTTGTAGAAATAATGTAATTAGCCTATCAAGTAGCCGATGCATTCTGTATTGATAAGATTATATGTTAGAAATGAATACACATGGATAAGTTTCATGTAAAGAATAACAAAATTACACATATTTTACATTATTATAATTTGTAGGTATGGGAAAATGTTTTTATTTGATGTGGGGTGCTGTGGAGTCAAGACTCTCCTATGTAAAACTAAGATTGAAAAATCTTTGTTTGAATAGCAATACAAGGAACAAGTGTTTTTGCATTGAAAAATCATTCTTAGAAGAGTACAAGAGTAGGCAATAGATACTATGCAAAGTGTGGAATATCTTTTTATTGCCATTTTAAACAAGTATAATTTTCACTCCAAAAAGATGTGCCCCTGATATGGCTCTTCAAAGAGTGGATTTCAACTCTTTTACATTAATTAAGAAAATAGGGAGTATTTCCCTTAATCAACAATATTTGCAATATTTGCTACTATTGTTTTTTGAACAAAGAGACTAGTATTTGTAGTATTCTAGTATTTTTTCAAGCACAACATTATACAAAAACAACACAAATTCTTCACTATGGAGATTTATATTATTGTTCTTCGCACCGTACTCTAACAGCAGCTATGTTATCATCTGCTCGATATGCACATTCTGAGACGCAATGCACTACCAGTGACTACTACCTTGTCACAGGAGATACCCGGAAGCTCACAGGAACCAATCAAAATCAGCATTTACACGCTAAGCCACACTGAACATGAATTATGAATAAATGTAACTTCTTGTAACCACATAAATTGCACATGTGGAGCCTTACATGCTTTAACCCCAGCAGAGGAGACACTTTGCACCGAGTTAGTCATTTTTTGCTCATATAAGCTGTAGTAAGCCAGGAAAGGGGGAAATGTGATGAAAATGCTGTAGCATAAATATCTTTGGGTTATAGTATTAACATTCTTATCATCGTCATGATCTTTCCCTTTTGAGTGAGAAGTAATGGGAAGCTGTTAGTGGATTATCAGAGCCAAGAGATTGCAGCGTTCCAAGATACTGTCAGTAGTTATACAAGCACCTTCCTTTATGAAATACTAAGAACTTAAGAGAGAGTGCACTTTTAAAGAAGAGGATATACATAACTTTGATTATGTACAGTTAATGGATCTGTCCAACCATATGAACATTTTTATGATGTATGATCATACATTGCACTTTTGATTTGTTCTTTTATGAGGATCATAAAGCATTTCTGATTTTTCCATTACATTATTGTTATCACCAACTTCCACTTCACTTAATTGACTATATTTTGCTCTCGCATTAGAAGCTTAGTATTACAGACCTCAGGAAGATCTTAAAATAACTGAACTTTCCCAATACCAGGCAAGTGTGAGCCAAGTTCATGGTAAAGTGGTACGAAAATGCAGGCTGTGCATAGTAACAACAAATCACTCCATATCTTCTTGCATTCAATTCACAAACTGGTTATTTTCAACAACAAAAATCTGCATTAAAATTGGTCATTGTCACCAAACATTTGTGTTTAAAAGCAAACCAAAACACCTCATATCTGCATGGTAATAAGATGGCATAATCCAGGTTAAACTAGTGATTTCCACCTTATACCAGAGTTAAATCAGTCAGTGTTGCTTTAATCTTGATTTTTTTTCAACTCTGGATACTTCTTGAACTTAATAAACTGCTCCTTGTGGAATAATATTAGGCAGTACCATAGCCAGGTATGTTCCCTCCAACAAAAAAATGAAAGACCAAAAATCAGGTAAATAAAAGGGGAAAGGAGCCCTTTCCCACCAAAATTCACCCTAGCCATGGGCCAAAATAGTGTAAAATACAAAAATGTATCCCTTTTTTGGAAGCTCAAAGACTATAATGTTTCACTCAGGACCCTTCCCAAAACCAAAACCAGGAAGATTTTTTTGCCTCCCCTCTGATACAGCAGAATTCAACTTTGGATACTTCTTGAACTTAATAAACAGCTCCTTGTGGAATAATATAAACAGTATAGCCAGGGGGTGGGCAGAATGCCCCCCCCCCCCATGTAAAATGTAAGATGTAAGTGCACCCAGAAAGATCAAATCAGGAAAATAAAAGGGGAAAGGAGCCCTTTCCCACCAAAATTCACCCTGGCCATGGGCCAAAATAGTGTAAAAATGAAATACAATATTTTTCCACACATTGTCCAAATTTATCCCTTTTTTGGAAGCTTAAAGACTATATAATGTTTCAATCAGGATTTTTTCATCTTTGACCCTTTCCACCACCAAAACCAGGAAGATTTTTTTGCCTCCCCTCTGATCAAGAAAGCTGGCTGGCTAAGAATACACCAGAATGATTTGCACAAGCATAACATAGATGGAAGGAGAGAATAAATGCTATAACCATGTTTTTATATACAACCCTGGATATACAATGTGGTTTATTAGTCTAGGCTCGTCATGGATGTTATATTAAACAAGAAAGTCAACATACATACATCATGTACATACACACTTGAATACTACTACTTTCAATAATAACAACAGTTTGCACCTGATGTAGTTTCAGGCTAGTAAATTTCCAGGTTTATAAAGATTAGAGGTTTAATGTCTTTTGAAGGTCAATAGCGAGCAAGTAATCATCGTAAAAGAGAGATTTATTGAAATTGACCATCTTAAATCCAAATCAAATTGCTTTTTGCAATTTATTTTTACAAATTTTCATGTTTCAGTACATTTAATTGTAAATGTCAACCAATATGGAACAGTATGAAAACAGTGATATGTAATTGAAGGAGCCACTTTGACAAACATTAATGTACTCTCAAGTCTGTGCTTTGATCAGTTATCATTGATCAACATTCATATTGAGGTCATTAACTTACATACATACTATGTACAGGTAGTTAATGACATAGAGAGACATGTTGATTACGGAAACCACTTCCTGAGTTACAAATCCGACAAATTAATCTTGATGTAGGATGAATGCTGATGAGTTTCTTCAATATTGGGCTATTCCGGTTAAAATCCACACACCCGGTATGGAAGACATGACCTTAATCTTCCAGACAGGGAGTGTGAATTTCAAAACGGGTTACCAAAATGGTGACTCCATTTGAAATCTATACCCCTGTGTGGGAGGTTAAGATCATGTCTTCCATAGGGGGTGTATGAATTTCAAATAGAATAGCTCATTTTGGGGTATTACATACACCTGCTACATTTCCAATGTAGTTAAGCAAGGATCAACGCTGTAGCATTCAAGGTCATTACTTAAGGTGTATAGCAATACTAAATTGGATTTGATCAACTTGACATTTCAATAAAATGTGTTTATGATAATGAGGAGCAAATGAGAGACAGAAGGTAAGGAAAGTAAAGAGGGGAAAAAAGGAAAAAGAAGGAAGATAAAAGAGAGGAAACGGAAGGAAGATAAAAGAGAGGAAAGGGAAGGATGATAAAAGAGAGGAAAAGGCAGATCAGAATAAACATGGAAAGATAAAGGGGAAGGAGTAGGACAGAAAGAAGAGATGAGAGTGAGAAATATAATGGATGAGTACAAGTGAGGGAAAGACAGAGGGAAAAAGAGGGAGTAAAGTGGGAGAGAGTCCCAAAGTCAGAACTCTTACCCCAATAGTTGACCCCAGTAAAAACACATAACATCGTCACTTCTCACAATTTTTAGCAAAATCTGTTGTTCCCCTCCCCCAAATAAAAATTCACTTTGCCACCACTGGAAACTGTTATCAACAGAGGTGACCCACTTAACTGGTTTGCAGTGGCATAACCAGGGGGATCAAGGGGTACAGCTGCCCCGTCTTGCCCATCCCCTGTGGGATGCTGACTGCTACAACTTTTTTTACTTTATAGGCCTTTTTAACCATTTTGACAATTTTGGTCAAATATTTCCCATTGAAAGTCAGTACAGGATGCTGCTTTTGGTGCATCCAGACACATACTCGCTCTTCTTCTGATGACAAGGCTCGCTGTCCCTTGATCTAGAAACAGAGTTGGAGACAGTACCTTTGATATTTGGAATAATCTTCCTGTTGACATCAAGGAATCAAAACCTGTGTCTGTATTCAAAAATGCCTGAACATATCTGCATATCTTTTGTAAGGAGCTGTGTGCTCTGTAGAGTACCCTATAAATATTGTGTAATAATAATAAGTAATAATAATAAGTAATAATAATTCCCGTAGTACTCCTCATTTAATTTCAATCCATGACCTTGAAGTTACATGTGAGATGTGGCAGATTATTTCAAACAGTTACTTGCCATGATACAAGATGATTAAGAGTTTTACATATTAATTTTGCACCATAAGACCCTTTGAATTAACTAACTGACAGTAAGAGCGCATCTGATCAGATGGTCAGATGCAAAGCTTGCTTCATTGCCTTTCACATACCCTGGATCTGCTCATTTGCATTATTATTTTGTCACTTTAGACATGTTTAGATGGTAACTTCCTATTGATGGTAAATTTACATGAAACAAGCAACTTTGAACAGCTTTTAATCTTTTAACAATGATTCATGTACACATGGTAATTACCATTAGCACATTTTACCACTACCAATGACAGGTTGTTTTTTATTATTATTATTGTTGTTGTTGTTGTTGTTGTTGTTGTTATTATTTTTATTTTATTCACATATCGTAGCCGACCAGCCAAATTACAGAATTGCACATACATATTAAGAACATTAAAAAAGATTGATGCACACTTAACGAAAGATGAAAAGACATCAAAAATTGAATATATCTATACTAACTAGTGCACCTGCAGCTGTAATGGCTCTGTAGCTATTAGGGCACCAGCTGCATGATAGAGATACTGCTTGACCGCTGATGACCCTTTCTGTCTTTATGACATGTTCCTGATATATCAATGAAATGATTCTTTTTACCATGTTTAAGCCCTATTGGGCATACTCTAAAACATTTGACCCCATACAACCAAAAATGGTAAAAAGAATCATCAATATGTCAGGAACATGTCATAAAGTCAAAAAGGGTTATCAGCGGTCAAGCAGTATCTCTATCATGCAGCTGGTGCCCCAATAGCTACAGGGCCATTAAAGCTACAGGTGCACTAGTTTAGAAAAAAAGGAAATTTAGAAAAGCAGAAAATTGCACACTAATATTGACTCTGGCCAAAATACATAAAAAGATAAAATTTAAAACATCTATGAAATTCAAAGAATGAATATGCAAAAAACAAATATATCATAACAGCTGTACTAGACTACAAAAAATCACTCATAGTGCTGAAGAACAATCCCAATAGGAGATTCTGGTTGAAAAGATCAACAAAATATGGTATAGGGCTCAGCTGAAAGTACTTGGTCCTTACAGAGAATTGGGAAGAAATTGTAGGAGTTGCGAAACTCGTCATAGGTACGATGCTACCTACAAGCAATCTTGTAGGTAAATCGTTACAGGGAACACATATAGGTAGCTAACAAGTACCCAAGCACTACCTACAAGCTTAATTTTGAAAGTAGCTCACTAATATCTTACCTTCAAGTTACCTACAATTGTCTGAACATGACTTTTGTCAGTTATTATTGAATTATGTATGCAGTGATCATCTTCTTTAGGTCTAATGAATAGCACTTTTTGAACATAGAACAGACATATCCAAAACTTTTATGTTAAAGCAGTTAATTCAAAAGGTCTCATGATATATATGATGTGATGTAGATACCCTGGATCTGGTCATTTACTCTGACATGTTGTCACACTGTCAGTTATCAATATCTTTTGCACACAGTGTTTAGTTCTCATCTAACTTTGTAGATGGTTAGATCAGTTACGAAACTTTGTGCTTAATCATGGTAAAAGGCATAAGCTATAGATATTTTCTTTTATTCCTAATCATGGTGGTTAAGATTGTCTTTATTATACAATCTTTACACATTGACCTCTTGTGAAATTGCGAAGAGCTGTGTAAAGCTCAACACAACACTTATTAACAAGTTCTTCAAATTAACAAGTGTTATACAACAGTTCTTAAAGTTTGTTCAGCTTATATAAGGTGAAAAAATAAGACTCACAACATCATGTACTGATATAGAATGGCGCACACGCAGTTGGGCGTAGTGCTTTTTGCTGGTTGTGCATTATGAATTTATATGAGCATGAATTAGGACTTTATTGATTCATGCAGTAACAAAAGCTGAATAATTTTCGCTTTATATAAGCCAAACAAAATTTAATTTACTATCAAAAGCAATCCATAACAAAACAAAAAATCAATCAATCTTTTTATTTTTTGACAGGTGCTGTATCAATAATCAAACGGGATTCTCCAGTCTAATGTATAAAACAGATATTTCCAAAATATAGCATTTGTTGTATTTCAACATAAAATTGCAACTTATTTGTTAAGTTTGACTTCAAAATGTCCGTGGTTAAATCTGCAATGAATTACTTTCAAGGCCATGCACACAGCACTCATTTAAAGTGACAATAAGTGACAAATACTTAATCTGGAGCTTTAGCCATCAACCTCACACCCACACAGTTATCCCCACCAGCAGAAACTAATCATTTCATTGTTCAATGATTGGTTTGACTAACAATAACGTAACTCAGCTCACAAGCTAAATATATTAACTATGTCAAGGTTCCACACTGTTATTAACTTCGGCAGGCATTATGACAAAATTTACAGTTATATTAGAAATCAAAAGTACAATCTTAATTACTAGCAATGACAAGACATTTATATGATATAGGGCCTGCAACTTGCTATCTACTGAAGATAGCAATTATTTTGAGGTACACATGCTGTCATCTACTTAAGACAGATGTGCAAACTCCTATCTACTGAAAAAGCATCTACTTCAAGGTACGCAGACTGCTATCTACTGAAGATAACATCTGTGTCAAGGTATGCAGACTTATTTACTGAAGATAACATCTGTGTCAAGGTTTGCAGACTGCTATCTAATAAAGATATCATCTATTTCATGGTACGCAGACTGCTATCTACTGAAGATAACATCTGTGTCAAGGTATGCAGATTTATTTACTGAAGATAACATCTGTGTCAAGGTATGCAGACCTATTTACTGAAGATAACATCTGTTTCAATGTATGCAGACTGCTATCTACTGAAGATAACATCCGTGTCAAGGTATGCAGACTTATTTACCGAAGATAACATCTGTGTCAAGGTATGCAGACTGCTACCGGTATCTACTAAAGATATCATCTATTTCATGGTACGCAGACTGCTATCTACTGAAGATATCATCTGGTTCAATGTATGCAGACTGCTATCTACTGAAGATATCATCTGTGTCAAGGTATGCAGACTGCTATCTACTGAAGCTAACATCTATTTCAGGGTATGCAGACTGCTATCTACTGAAGATAACATCTGGTTCAATGTATGCAGACTGCTACCGGTATCTACTAAAGATATCATCTATTTCATGGTACGTAGACTGCTATCTACTGAAGATATCATCTGGTTCAATGTATGCAGACTGCTATCTACTGAAGATATCATCTGTGTCAAGGTATGCAGACTGCTATCTACTGAAGCTAACATCTATTTCAGGGTATGCAGACTGCTATCTACTGAAGATAACATCTGGTTCAATGTATGCAGACTGCTATCTACTGAAGATATCATCTGGTTCAAGGTATGCAGATTGCTATCTACTGAAGATATCATCTGGTTCAATGTATGCAGACTGTTATCTACTGAAGATATCATCTGTTTCAAGGTATGCAGACTGCTATCTACTGAAGATAGGATCTGTTTCAAGGTATGCAGACAGCTATCTACTGAAGATATCATCTGTGGCAAGGTATGCAGACTGCTATCTACTGAAGATAACATCTGTTTCAATGTATGCAGACTGCTATCCACTAAAGATATTTGCTTTTATTGTGAGGGAAAAAATCAAAGT
This sequence comes from Amphiura filiformis, assembly GCF_039555335.1. Classification (NCBI taxonomy): domain Eukaryota; kingdom Metazoa; phylum Echinodermata; class Ophiuroidea; order Amphilepidida; family Amphiuridae; genus Amphiura; species Amphiura filiformis. Next base: position 19,683,022 of record NC_092632.1, on the reverse strand, counting down.
ATGTGACTTAAAACTATCAGTTGTCATGCAAAATAAAGCTCCGCCATTTTTCTCAAAATCTGATTGACTATGTAATTTTTATTCCCAGTTAGGATTAAAACTAAAGGATTAGGATTGAGCCATGTTGCATCTGGGATACCAAGATAATAATGTTTTAATTTCAAAAAATGAGTGCCGTATTTTTCTGGAATAGGGAGTAGTATTAATCATTGTATAACAATGATACAACAGCACATGAATCCAATCAGATGAAAAGCTAGCACCTTGAGTTGGGGGATTTTATCACGTTTGCTGGCGGCAGTGCATTTCATAGTACACACTGGGGGCAGAATATTCGCTTCTCAAAATCAGTTACTTATACTCTAGACTATATGTTGATTAATTGGTATCTTCTCCAGGTAAGAAAACCTTCATGATAAAAAAATATTAATCTCAACAACTTCCCAATTAATTTTTATGCCACACAATCACATAATAAAGAATCTCGCTGAAAAAAGATGGTTAAATTCTTGTCTATATATCTACTTTTTTGAATGCCCTGGATGCTCTATTCATAGGGAGGCTTCATCTATTGTACTGCTAGCTGCTTATTGACTGCAGTAAATCTGCAATATTGACATCCTCAATGACTAGCTTATGAAAAGTTGTCCCAGGGGAGTGTTATATATAATATGCAAGTCAAGGCCAATTCTACAATGGCACATGATAAAACTTACCTAACCCTCGGCATTTCTATTGGATATTTCTATTGGATTCAAAGGTTTAATCAGAGTTGCCAAGATTGTACAATGCCTACATGATATGCAAATTATGTGCTTTTTATAAGTTACGTCTATATCACCTTGTATTTGGGCTGTTCCATTTATAATTCATACACCCTGTATGGAAGACATGATCTTAAATCTTCCACACAGGGAGTGTGAATTTCATATGGAATGAAATGAATGGGTGACTCCATTTGAAATTTACACTCCTTGTGTGGGAGATTAAGGTCATGCCTTCCATAGGGGCGTATGGTTTTCAAATGGAATAGCCCATTGCATCTTATTTCATCTGTCAAAATGTGATGCATTTCCACACATAACCGGGCACATAATGTAAGATAATTTGTGAGATAATTTGAGTGTCAGCCGGTGACAATCTGAGTAACAACCACAGAGACTGACATCAAGTGCTATTACTTGAAGCACTTTCTGTCAATTACGTGTAGGATCGATAACTTACTTGACAAAAGCACCCAAAATATCAGTAATGTATGCCTTGTCCTTGGCATTGGCAATTAACTACTTGACAATTTAATAACCAAACTTTGTCATGTGTATTCCGTACCTGTAGCAGGCAGCAAAGTTTTTATATAAAATCACTAGAAAGAGTGATTAACATGCTAAATATTGTAACACTTTGTTCTGTCATCTCAAAACGAAGTTCTACCCCAAAGTGTGTTGTGTGTGCATACATCTTTCACACTACAATAAAGTTGCAGTCAATTGAAGAGAAACATATTCATATAGTTGTTTTAACAAAGTTGCATAAGCTTCACTCAAGATTTCACAAGAGTGCATACATTCGACAGGTCAAGTTTATGCAACTTTGAGCAACATTATGCAGCTAAGAAATTTGTTAGACATTTTGTCATTTTATGAAACATTGGATTTGTTCTGCTGTGACATGGGACCTTGGAACCTACCTATGTATGTTACCATTTAGTTTGGCATCTCAGTCTCTAACTAAAATACTGAAACTGACGTAAGTCATGTTGATTGCATTGTTTAGTTGACTGTTGAATCATAGCATTAGCAATATGAACATTTCCTGAGCACTTACGCATTGCATTTAAAAAGACTTTGTAAGAAATGTGGTAACTTAAACTTTAACAATAGAGATTACATGTAAAATTTAATATGTGTCTTTAAAAAGGAAACTGATTATACAAGGACAAAAATCACTACACCATTTCAACTTTTCAGGAAAAATATTTGACATTCTAGGTAGCTAGGTATCCCATGGACAGCGGGCTATTAATCCTGGGCCTATTAATTATTGCTTTCATATCTAAATTTTGCAACTGTTTTTTCTAAGTTAAAAACAAACAAACAAACAAAAAATAAATAAGAAAGACAAAACAATTTTGAAAGGAAAACGGACAAGTTTAAAACAAAAAGTAAACTAAAGGGACAATGCACAATGTTCCAAAAACGTTTTAATAAATATCACATGCTATATAGCCTAATGGTTTTTACACATAACTTGCCTACAACTTATAACAGCAATGTAAAAAGGGGGACAAATCCAAGTATAAGTTCACGGTTAAAGATAATGACAGCTTCTCTTTCCATGTCTAATCTCATTATATTTCCACCTTTCTATTTTATCACTCAAGGTTATCAGTATTAAAGTTGACAAGGGAGTTTCTTCTAATGTATGTCAATGTCACTGCAGTAAGTAAATTGGTTCAGGGCCCTTTGCAAGCTCAGATAGGCTTTTGGTAAAACTAGGATCTCATAATCTTTTTTAATGAAAACTTGATATCATTTCAATCCTATTACTGATGCTTCAGAAAGTTGACCCTTTGCAAAATGCTGTGCCTTTTTCATCTTAATATTACTCATTTATTACTAATTTTACAGGAAGTAATGATCAAGATTTTTCCTCACTTCCAAGGTTTTGCTTTACATCATTCCTATTTTAAGACTTGTATAAGGTCATTATTAACAATTTCTGAGCAGTAAGAAAAAAGTTCCCAACACTAGAAACAAATGAATTGTACTTCACTTGACAATTAGAAACAAATCATTCCTATTTTAAGACTTATATAAGGCCATTATTAACAAAAAGTTATAAAAAAAAAGTAAACAGAAGGAGCAGTAAGGAAAGGTTATCAACACTAGAAACAAATGAATTGTAATTTACTTGACAACTAGAAACAAATCCCACACTATATGCATTTTACACCGCATCAATAATCCAATCACAGCTTATAGCAGCAATGTAAAAAGGGGGACACACCCAGGTAAAGTTCATGGTTAAAGCTTAGATAGCTTCTCCTTCAATGCATATCTAAATTTATTCTATCTCAATCTTTCTCTTGCAATCTCTGTTTTATCACCCAAGGTTGTCAGTATTAAAGTTGACAAGGGAGGTTCTTCTAATGTATGTCAATGTCACTGCAGTAAGTAAATTGGTTCAGAGCCCTTTGCAAGCTCAGATAGGCTTTTGGTAAAATCTATGATCTCTTCTAATAGCTATAATCTTTTTTTGATGAAAAATTGATATCATTTCAATTTTATTATTGATGCTTAAGAAAGTTGACCCTTTGCAAAATGATGTGCTTTTCTCATCTTAATATTACTCATTTATTACTAATTTTACACGAAGTAATCATCAGGATTTTTCCTCACTTCCAAGGTTTTGCTTTACATCATTCCTATTTTAAGACTTGTATATGGTCATTATTAACAAAACATTTTTTTAAAGTAGACAAAAAGAGCAGTAAGAAAAAAGTTCCCAACACTAGAAACAAATGAACTGTAATTTACTTGACAATTAGAAACAAATCCCACACTATATTGCATTTTACACCGCATCAATAATCCAATCTTAAGTAGTTGTTTAATACCTACAGCTTATAGCGCCAATGAAAAAAGGGGGACACACCCAGGTAAAGTTCATGGTTAAAGCTTAGATAGCTTCTCCTTCAATGCCTATCTAATTTTATTCTATCTCAATCTTTCTCTTGCAATCTCTTTTTTTATCACTCAAGGTTATCAGTATTTAAGTTGACAAGGGAGTTTCTTCTAATGTATGTCAATGTCACTGCAGTAAGTAAATTGGTTGAGAGCCCTTTGCAAGCTCAGATGGGTTTTTGGTAAAATATATGATCTCTTCTATATAGCTATAATCTTTTTTTGATGAAAAATTGATATCACTTCAATCTTATTATTGATGCATAGGCAAGCTTATCCTCTGCAAAAGGCTGCTATATTTGGCTGCAGTCATTTATTACAATATGATTCGCAATGATGGAGATTTTTGCATTATTTCCAACTTACAAGGTTTTGCATTTAACCATCTCCATCAATTATTAACATATACTTGGGAAAATGTTGAACCGTTTGGAGGGGAAGTATGTTGTGCAGGCTTTTAAATTCTTGCTCTTTCAATACTTTGGGAAATGCTTTTACTTGTGCAATTCTGTTCAACACTTTGGAAAATGCTCAACTTGGAAACCTTGCTTAATTCTTGCCTTTTTCAATACTTAATTAAAGCAATTTTCCTAAAAGGTTAAGAGTTCAAATGTCCCACATGCAATAAATTGCTTACATATAAAAATAAACAATGGGAATTAACAATTTATTATGCACTTTTGTCCAAGTCCAAACCATTTGAATATTTCTTCCCATTTACACAGTAGCCTACATTAGCAGTTCAAAGTGTTTCTGATTTTTTGTGTGTCTAAAATTCCTGTCCGAAATCAAGATAAATCGCCAAAAGTGCTCTGTGGATGCCCATCCATGTTACCATATATGCATTCACAACTTGAGTTCAGTTTTTTCATCTGTATTACTTTTATTACTGTAACACCTAACTTTGTCAACTTTGTGGGATGAGTATGTAATTGCCAAGAAAAAAGTCCCTGCGTCGCCGTAGATATCATCAGTTTCACCAAGTAAATCTCTATCAGATTGCAAATAATGCATCTTTCAATACAGATTGTGTTACTAATAATGAACTTTGGTGAACTTCCATGCAACTTAATTCCAAGCTGCTCATCTTCATCATATCACATCCATTCTCCTCTATACACCTGACACACAGCAGTTGTTCTCACACAGGGGAAAATAAAAGATTACACTTTTCCCCCTCTCATCAAAGAATTAACAATATTCTTTCACACCCTTCCATCTTTTTTTCTTTTGTCATAATATGCCGTGCAAATCATGTGATGCATGATTTGAGCATTATTAGGACAATCCGCATGATGCTTGTAAATGTGGATCGATTTGTATTGGTGTGGTTCAATCTAAATGGGCATAATCCACACCAAGTGTATAGTAAAATGGGAATGTGATGCAAAGTTTACATTTTGTAGCGATTCAGTTTGCATACAAATATGATGGCAAAAAATTAATGTGCTTCATCATAATATTAATAAGACATTATGGATACTACACAGAGAGGTTAGAATAGGAGTGTCTGAACCCTGTCATGCGGCTCATAGAGGAAGAAATAGTGACTTCCAAATTATTTTACCAAGTGTTAGGCAAACTTTGATTATCAGTGTGTGTTTGTTGCAATCTGCATATAATGCATTAGGAAGATAACTCTTGCTAAGCATTCTTTTCATAAACCTTTGCAACCGTCATACTGGAAGATGCCAAGAATTGTTACAAATTGGCCTTAGGCTCACTGGCGCAAATACTGTTTTTGGTCTCCATGCATGACAATCCTAAATGGTGGATTTCCCTAACATTACACACAGGGCTAGAAAATATCCTGACTCTCTACCGTCCTTAATATAACAAGACTACATAAATCCATATTAATCCAAATGACAAATTCATCATCTGCCTCACTGATACACTGTCAGCTAGATTTTCACTGTAGACATGGTGTCTACAGTTTTTGATATAACGACGATAGGGAATAATGCATTTATTCTTTTATCTCCCCGCCTGCAGGTAAGTATGCTAGGGACTCTACATCATACCAAGTGCATATAATGTAAACGCTATAGTGCATATCATATGGCTGCCATAAAGCAAGCATTACCGCACATTATAAGCCGCACATTAGGCCTAATTAACCCTAACCCAACTGAGTCTTACTATTAAAACCACTCTGTGTGCATGCATTCCATGTGACTTGATGACACAATCAGCCAGCCTAAGTCATATATACCCAGGGAATTGCTGCCCGGGACAGTCAAACCTCGGTAGCTACATGTTGGTGATCGTGTGCATGGCATGCGAGGGGTCCCGGGTTCGAATCCCGGGGGTACCAAGTGACTTCTTTCTTCACATTCTCTCCTTTTTTTGTTTCTTCTTTCCCTTCCGATAGCAAAAAAACAATGGGTAGGGTTAGGGTTAATTAGTCACGAAAATTACTTCCAACAAATGTTCAGCAAAAGCATAGACCATCTTATGTTATTTATTAGATGGTCTATGGCAAAAGCAAGGCAAATAAATATCTATTTAGCGGTGTAACCAGTCTTTTGTTATCTGAGCTTAGGCTTTGGAGGGTAGAAACAAGTAGAGTAAATCCAGTGTCGGGAGAGAGGGGACTCTTACCTCTGGGCAGCCCAGGCAATGCAATTAAGGGGGAATCAGTGCTAAATTGACATTTCCTCTGATCAAGGGCTTGCAATTACAGAACCTTTCAATTCCAGAGGGCTGGGAGCATACTGAGCTGAATGACTGAAATATTCTCAAAATGGGCTGATTTTTCATGTTTTTGATATCAACCTGGGATTTGAGACCAAAAGCTACAACCGCCATAGTACTACTGATTATTTTCACTTACAGAACAGCTTATCCCCTCAAATGACTATTTTCGGGCTGCTGACAGCTTGAAATTACAACATAGTCAATCAACTGAAATTTTGGAAATAACTTTTTTACATGGATACTTTGAATCATACCCTAAAAAGAAGATGCTAAAATCATGAAATATCCCTTTTTCATTCAATTCAATCCTATTCACATTTTACATTTTCTAAAGATATGGTGAAACTCATCCTCCAAAACTGAAAAAAAAAAGTTTTCTAAAAATTTTTCTTGGAAAAGTCTAAGCTGATACTAAACTTTTGTTTTAGCAAACAATTTCTAATCACAGCAGATTGAAGTAAACAAGATTCCAAATACCATGACAATCTTCTCCAATAAGAATTGCATGCAATTCATTTCATGACTATTGCCACAACTGACATTACAAGCTATCCTCACCATGAACTTATGGTGTACTATACAGAGTTGAGCCGTCCATGTTAATCTGCTTTCATGTTCACATCTGTAAATTATACACACCTGACAGATACAAGAGGCTAATTTATTCCTCCCTATGCCAGTTTCTCACAAATTGTACACATTATTTTGATCACAATTTGTACTTTACATTTCAAATTTGCACATCTGTATTGTAATCAAGTGATTACACTCGTCTAGCATCATCAGTAATTCTTGTATAAATTATATGAATATTAAGAATAAGATGAAATTTATGCACAAATCCTTACATAACATGCATATTATATATTGCACCTGTGTTCATCCAACAATTCTTTCCAATGCAGATTAACTACTGAGTGATATAATCTCCAACCAGGCGAAAGATACACAAATGCATTACAAACTTTTGAAAAAGCACATCCCAAATTGACTTCATATAATCAGTAATGTCACTCTTTATAATCTGTACATGGATTGTGATAATTCAGTATTGCCTTGGTTACATAAAATGACCCCAGGCAAAACTTGCAATCGGTACACTCATGTATACATGATATTACTCCAAGACAAAAAGAAAACTAAATAGATGGTTAAGATGCTATAGCTTACAAGAAGCGACACATCTTGTGATTTTTTGCATGATAAAAAGACATTAACAATGACTAAACTTGGCAAAAAATCCATTACACAACGTATATTTAGATAACATTAAAATAGTTAAACAAAGGTATATTAATATGACTTATTGAAAAATGCATTAATACTTACCTACACAATGTACACATAGATAATGTTAATACTTAAACAAAGACAACGTGTGCATTAACTTTGTCAAGAAAAAAGTTAATGTCCACTTCAGAATCATATTACTGTTCTGCCAGTGAATTGCCAAAGAGCAAAAAGATGAGTTAGATATTTATGAAATTCTTTAAAAACATTAAATGTCATCTCAACATATCCAGAATCAATATTGTACAAAAAAAAAGATGCTTTTAACGATCACAATTGAAAACTTTGATGAATGATCATCGAAGGTTTTTCATGCTGATTTCATAATTGCATATTCAATAATTGAACATTTTGACATCTAATAATGCTATTTAATAATGATACTAAAATTGTCAAATATTGCCACATCTGAATTTCCTATCCACTTGTAAAGGTTTTAGTTGATTGTACACGGCAGCTATTGTTGATGGTTTCCTGCCTCACAAATGCAGTTTACAGCAATACAGCTTCATCTCAATCATGTCTTTCACACAACACATTGAAGTAAGCATACATAAAGTAAGATAAATGCATGCATGTTAAGTTTATCAAGGGGGTAAAACCCTTGTTAGATGAATTGATAGATACGGATACAGCTATGAAAGTATGTCTTAGTATGAGGAGTTCAATGACTCAGGATGGATGGGGGTTTATCCTTGCTTTTACACGGTTCACATGTTTTGCGTATGGCTTCATTGCCACTCTGTAGTATTGAACAGGGCTTTTGTTTTGCTTTTGCTATAGGCAGTCAAAAATTGCTTTACAATACTAAAGGTAGGAGGTCTGATTGTAACATGTGGGGTTTTCTACTTCACACTGAGGCCCATTACCCAAACAATCTTATTCTATGTTTTAATATAATTGTTTCAGACGGACTCAAGGTATACAACTCTGTACAACTCTTGTTTTCCTGACAGGGAGATGTTGCTATAATTTTGTCCTTCACATGTAATGCATTTAAATAAAAAGAGTTGTTTAATTTTTATCAACCATATTCAATGTGCACATTTGATCACTGGAAATGAGTCCAATGGCAAAATTATTCATTTTCCAGTTACTAGTCATTCAAAATACCATGTTTTGATATAAACTCTGTGAAAAGGAAACTTCTGGTTACCAAATTAACTCCTTGTTCTGCCAATATTACAAATCAATATTAGAGACATTAGATTTATTCCCTTGATCGTGTCACATTTATACATTGTTACAATGTAAATACAACATTTCTACTAAAACTCATCCAAATTGAATCAAATTGATATGAACTCTATGAACTATTTTGATTGGTTATAAAGAAGGCTATACCATATATTGAGCCAATCAGAGTTATGGTAAGAATAGTCAGTAGGGCTGATGGAGATTAAGCTTAAAATTGCCAAGAGATCTAAAGTTCTATTTTGATTGGTTACTCAAATGATTATATCATGTAATTAACCAATCATGAGCTCTGTAAGAAAGGTATCAGTGCCCACTGGGTTAACTGTTTTGCCTATGCCTCAGCATTCCCATCACCTCTCTCATTCTGTTCAATCACATCACTCTAACTATTAAATCTTGTAATCAGTTTTTATAATAGTTTTCAATTTACATGAAATGCTAGCTCCAGGGAAAATGTAAATATGTATAATAAGATAATTGATATATTTTCTATGCTCGGAAATTCTTAACAGTAATACATTCTTTTCACACTAGCAACACGACAATTGTTCCATTAATCAGTGGAATTCAAAACGCCTCTATCAAATTTTCATAATCATCATAAAATGCTTTATTGTCACATACTTAATTGCACTCTACAGCCACTATCAAATTCATTATCATCATAAAATGAACTATTGTCCTAATACTTAATTTCACACGCACGCATCCGCACCTGTCGCGATATGATCTGTAATTAAATTACTTGCTTTGAAGTCTTTATAAAATGTTTATAAAGCGACATATTAATGTTCAAATATGAGTAGCATGAATAGACACAAAGAGGCATTATACAGGCTGGCACGCAGCCACAGAGGCCGGCATCAAGGTCAGGGTGAACATTGCACTTGAAACATGAATCTATTACCGCCAGTGTCAATGGCCGCCTGCCACAAGGAGGAATAGAAAAGATACATTTCACTGTAATGTGAATGAACACAAGAATGTTACAAGCTCAATAGCGGCTGTTTCATCTAATAGCATGCAGATTGGCTCCAAACTAATCTTGGCAAGTCTTTAGAGGAACTGCTACCACTTGGATCACTAGGATTAAGGTTAGATTTTAGGGTAAGCATTAGGTTTAGGTTTTAGCATTAGGGCTTAGCTTAGGGATAGGCTTAGTGCTGGATGTTGAAATTATTATTAGGATTATGGTTAGGGAGAGTGACCACTATTCGCCAGTAAGGTGTTATGTGTAAGCCGATTATCAGTATTTCAACTGGATTACATTTTTGAGTCCTGAACCATTATCAAAATGATTGCTACACAAAGTCTATGGCATGTATCATCATTCTAAAAGGTGTGTGATTCAGTTACCGAGGAGTTCTATAACCACCTTGCTGGTGTATTCTAATGTTGCTCCCTCATCTGAACTTCATGATGACTAATGACAATATAAAATCAGGCCACTGTCCCTTCTGGCTCAAAATATTACAATTAAATCCAGTCACAAATGCTGAAACATAGCTTGCTTTAGGCCTGTTTAAAAATCAGCAGTTATAATTGAGCATGTAAGGATGAAAATATAAAGTAGTATACTCTGACCTTGATGTCTAATAATGTGACATGTGGCATATTATGTTCCCCTCCTCTCAGAATATTAGTTTGATACACCAAACAAGCAACAATTCTATAATATCATTTTAAAAAGTTGCAGTTATATAATAAACTAACCAAAAGGCAGCCATGGTACTTGATAATATCTCCACACACAAGGCTACATTTCTATGTGAGTAAGTGAGTGCTATGGATAGTACTAGATAGGATGATGATGGAAAAGAATGTACTAAGCATTAGTATTGTGATACATTAAGAGGGAGCCTAGTCTCACTGCACATTACTTATGGTCTGTCCTGCCTGCTCAATGTCTGTCTATCATGCATAGGGGCTATGCCCGATCAGTTATTGAGGGATAAGAAAGGAATGTGCAGTTTCAAGCATTTCAAGAGAAAGTTTGTGTAAGTAAAGTTATTAAACAGTGCAATGATCTTGGTTATATAGCAACTGTCCATTGGGAGAAAACTTTGTCCTTACTGTTACTATCTACTGTCTACTGAAGATATGGTTTCTCTCTATGGAACCACGGGCATGTAAAATAAAAGCTCTTTCCTAGTGATAAGCATGATGATAGTGGATATAAGCTATTGAAAAAGTATAATGCTATCAAAGTTTCTTGTGATTTGTGATATTCTACCTAATTAGCACCTCTCTCCTAATTAGTGCCCGTTGTGAACTCTTCTGAGTTACACCTGTTGAGCGCCTTTTTACGCATAATATTTGGCAAAAACATCTGTATTCATAGGGAAGTTATTTGGACATTGAGTTTCAATGGCAGTGACATTTTGTACACAATTTGTATGTCTATTATTGTAAACTGCAACATTGTGTTGCATGAAAATCAACTTTAAGTGCTTGGGGGTTAAAGCAATATTGTAACATTTTCATATGAAATAGAATTGTTAGTATTTCTTTTCCACAGAATGTTAGTTTTCACTCTCAGATAATGTACCCTTTTAATTTTGACCTGAACAGATGAGGCAAAAGAAAGAAAATCGCTATTTAATTGTAGCGCACATGTCGCCAAAGTACATCACTCTGTCGATTGTGACTGAGGTTGGTCCTTTCTATGTGGTATGACCTTCCTGCACGCCATGTACGTACCGTGTTATGAACATTGTGTACACATTTGACTAATATTTCGATCATAATAATTATTAGAGACTGACCGATCAGGTCCTTATCTGAATTGGCCGATTGGCCGATCAATTATCTCTTTAATCTGCCGATTCGATCGCCGATTACCAGTTCCCCAATTGTAAACAATGGCTGCCATCACCGTGAGTAAATTTCACCCGTATGTTGAAAGGGTACTTGTACGCAAAGTATTACCACAATTATGTATGCTCTGAGCACAAAAAAACACACTCCCATATGCATTTAAAATACTGAATTTGACCATGATTATTATAAGCTCAATTTACCTTTTCCCCCTGATGTCCCAGTCCATCGAATCATTTGATCGCCCCATTTTAATATTGTGTTTACATTCAAGTCAGTGTGAGTTTTGCACACGGCCCGTAGCTCTCTCCAATCTGAAACGCACGTGTGTAACCCGGAAGTGTCGAGTTTTGCACGCGGCCCGTAGCTCTTTCCAATCTGACACGCACGTGTGTAACCCGGAAGTGTTGAGTTTTGCACACGGCCCGCACGCATGTGAGTAACCCGGAAGTAAGAACTACAATTGTAATGTGCATGCAGCATGCGGGGAATTACCTGATTATCTCAGCTGCGCTGCGTGCCTGAATCACGGTATGATTTTATATATGTTTATCGCCTACAAAGCTTGTTCTTTTGCTAAATTTCGCTTGATTTAACTAGTCTAATTCAAAGAAATATACCAATAAATGAATACTTGTTAAGCTTCAACAATTACTTTCATGATATTGGGTGATCGGTGCATTACATCGGCGGATGAAGGAAAAATCGGCCGATGCAGATCACTACCGATAAGCTAATAATCGGCCCGATATGGAAGCTACCGATCTGATCGGTCAGTCTCTAATAATTATATGATAAACTCTATGGCCATGTGTTTTGAACTCGCCACCCTTAGCGTTACATCACAAATATTATGAATTTTTACACCAATCAAGTTTCAAATTAGAATATCTCCACACCTATCAACCCTAAACTAGCAAAAGTATACATTTTTGGAAAGCTGAAGGCAAAAGCAATTTAAATATACACATTTTAATTCATTGTACAGGGTGACCTTGAAGTAATACAGGGTGGAATAAAAAAATTCCAAATAAAAAATGGGTCACTTAATGCATTGCTTATTACTAACTTGCAGTTATAAACTGAAAGTAAACAACATTGATTTGGTTAGAGGTTAGGGGGAGCCTACTGACTTTGGAAGAAAAAAAATCACAGCTGTTTGGTAATTTCGGAATACAGGGTGTCCGCAAATATGTTCAAAATTTTTTACAATTCAACATATTTTGAACTTAAACATTTTACCCCTAACCCATACAGAAAAAGTAAGTCCATATTTAGATTCCTCATCAAATTTCCACTCAGAAAAATGTATAATTTAACTATGATAGGATAAGTAATTGAAATTTTACGGCAACTTTTAGATTTTGAAGACATTCGCATTGCTTACTACAGTGTTTAATATGAAAACGGGTAATTTTGTACGTAAAAGTTTGTATTTGATAGACTAAACCAATCATAAAGAGTTCAAAATGATTAAAAACAATTAGCAGAATTAATAATCTTTCAAAAGAGCTCTTAACCATGTCTGTAGCCCATATGGATGCAAAGATATTATCAGTTGATTCGACGTGCATACACAAAATCTTTATTTCCCATAGACTTTGCCCATACCGCCACCGCCTCAACCGCCACCGCCTCAACAACCACCTCGGCCATTCTGAACTCAAACAACTGTAACTCCACTATCTTACCTGATAAACAATTCTCCTTTGGAGGTCTATTAGGGCACTCATTTAGATACACAATGACACCAAACACACTACAATACCTTTTGTTTTTAGCAGAGATATTACAATTTGAACGAGTCTCGATTTGGAAAAGTGTAACAAAACCACCATTTTTGGGTGGCGAGTTCAAAACGCGTGGCCCTATCTTTTATTTTTCAAATCTCATATTTTGTCAAAACTATAGAACCTGAAGCCTTGATTTTTGCAGGGTATGTTAATTTTCTATAAAGCTGATACTCTTTATTGACACCAGATATATTCTTCTTGTATGTTTTCAACTAAGATTATTAACAATAATCTCTCCCAATGCTATCTACAGAAGATAGCTAAACTAATTTGCTTTCTACTGAAGACATCTATACTATGATCAGCTCGTAATAGACAGGACTCATAACATTTTGTATTGATATAGAATGTCATTCAAGCAGTTGGGCGTATCACCTACACAAAGTGCACTTTGCGTATACGTGAATGAATTTACGCAAGCACAAGTTAGGACACAAGAAGTAACAAAAACCGAACAATTCCAACCTATTACTAGCTGATCATAGTATATAAGAGTTTATTTTCAATTCCACATCTCTCTATACTATATATTAAAGAAAAGTTCAACTACCTTGTTAAGTGCTATCTACTGAAGATAGGAATGTGAACTTTTCTGTACAACCTCTTTTTAAAAATTCCTACAACAATGATCTTTCTATGTGACCCATGTCCTGAAGATAGTTACGATCATTTCTCAATAAGGCCGGATTAAAAAACATAAATCATAAAAAAATCAATGCTATACTGAAGAAAGTTATGATATTTCTATCCTATTTTAAGCCACAGCTAATGAAGCATTTACCGTAAAATTCTACAACATGAACTGTCCCAGCCAGGATCAGCTCTCTGCAATTTTGAATGGGGAAATTAGGTTAATCAGCAGTAAGTTGCTTGTCTGTCCAGGGAATTTCAAGCTAACTCAATTTTCATGCATGGAAACTGACATCATTGCTGCGGCTTCAACATGCATTGTCACACAGCAGAGTCCACAGCCTAACTAATTGAGTTAATTTCGCTGCAAACTTGCCTATCAACATAAGGTGGCTGCACTAACTTTATACTCATTTTAGCATATCTTTTTTGCTCATATTGCAGCTTTTTAAAAGTTTTTTAGTGTCAAAACGTCTTATATTTTCTAAATGACATCTACTAAATATAGTTGTTTGAACTTGTTTCCTAGTAAAGGCTACTTTCATACTTATAAATAGACAACTCCTACTTCATCATCTACCAAATCTGTTGTGATGCATCTGTCAAGACAGTTTAAAACCCACTTAAAATAATGTGACTTTTATGGTTGCACAACTTTGGCATTTTAGAAAATGACCAGTCGCTGCTAAATGAATGCAATGACTGCGACAAATATTTGAAAGTGGTCAAAAATCTCAATATGACTTGAAGTTTAACTTAATGCCCAAAAACATAAATGTAACAGAATTGATGCATTATAACAATAATAAATACCACTCATGACCAAACTTAACAGTAACTTTAACATAACAGAGACAAAATTTAAATGAATATAAAACAGTGTCAATTCAGCCAAATTATATGTATATATTTATTGCTTTCACCTCTTGCTTCGTGTGGACACAACACAATGTTTATCTCCAGATTAAATCATGACTAAGACTGCCCAGTTGAGATCAGTCATGCAACCATAATAAAATTTGTGAAAATGCATTAGTATCTTCTTAACTGCTATTCCTTTCTGCTATATTTAAGGTTTTTACTGAATTGCTCCTTCATCTTCTAATATACACAATAAGATTGGTAAGGCCACACAATGTGCCGAATGGCAAGGTTGATAGACTTTTTGCACACAGTTTTTAAATCAACCAATTACACAATAATACATCAACTTGACAGTCAACATTGATGAACAGTGCAGGACACACTCAATGACAGGGTTTTCATTATACCATAGTTTGACAGATTTGTGCACACTTTTTTACTATTACTATTAACTCCTTCAACCAGTTCACAATAAAACATCACCTGGACATTGATGGTTGTACATGCTGCAGGCAATGGCAAGGTCTTTATTATACTGAAGTTCAATAGAAATTTTGCATTGAATCCACAAGATGACTACCGGTATTTGTTGTAACTGAAAGGAAAGAGCTAGGTATACCAGCTTGATATGGGGAAACAAGTACAACACAGAGCAGTATGCAAAGGGGGAACAACAAATGTAAGAACAGAAGTAGGTGAAGTTTGATGGCAAAACTTACCAGTTCCAAGGAGAAGTGTTAAATCTGCTATAACAAGAATACAAAAGTGCACTGCAACAAATAATGAAAATCGCTGTGCACATAAACATAAAGGTAAACCAAACAAAAAACAACAACAAATTTAGGCACAGAAATAGACCTGGTATCCAGAACCCACAGAAATGTTAAACATATAAAAATGACAGGAACTAACAAGAATCAAGTAAACAATACAAAACTTATCTGGAACAAGTGATGGCAGGGATGAAAGTTCACTCTTGACTCAAAAGCCTGAAAAACATGTGAAAATGACCAGAATGGGCTGAAAATTGCGTACATCTGGACTACAAAAAAGCCTCAATTCAGGCAAAAGCCTGAAAACTTACAACACTATGCACATAAGCAGATAAACTAAAAACTGCTCAAACAACAAAACATTAAATCAAACAGCAAAACTAAATGCTGTAGCACAAGTTAAAATTCAAGTAAATACTGGAGGCACTTAGTTCAAATTGAACCCATGAACAAACAAGACAACAAGCTCAAGAGCAAAATGCTAGGTCTTTATTCAATGAAGGCAGTGCACTAATAACTGTTTAATTTGCACTGTTTATGACTTACAATATCCATTTTATGTCATAAACAGTAATGTGTCTATTGCTTGTAACAAGTTTGGTGAAAATCTTTGTAAATACGCTATTATATAGAAAAGACAGAAAATTATTCAATTTTGATGCTCCAAAATAGCAAATGGTATGGGTCATGACAATTGAAAGTGAGATTCTAAAGGCTTTGAAATTTTCATTGGGTCATTGTCTATAATTATGTCAAACATCTTCCTACCCAGTAAATGTTTTCATAATTCTAATCTGTTATAATTTTATTTCTTACAACCTGCCCTATAATTGTATAACCTTGATTCAAAAGGCTTTCAAACTTTCAATTTGGTCATTGTCATTAATTATGTGAAACATCTTCCTACCTGTGATGATCTATTATCAGTTAGCTACCCTATAATTGCATAACCTTGACACTTGCAAACCTACAAACAAAAGGAACATCTCACTCTGACACAAACGCTATCACTAATATATAATACTGCAATTTATATTCACTAAATTGCTATGAGTTCTTTCAAGCCAGTTTTCCACTATATTTTACCAATCCAATTATTTCCAAGCTCATATTATTCTTGACTTGTACCTCGGGCTATTCTAGTTGAAATCCAAACACCCCCTATGGAAGACATGACCTTAATCTCCCACACAGGGAGTGTAGATTTCAAATGGAGTCATCCATTTAGGTAACCCCATTTGAAATTCACAATCCCTGTATAAAATATGAAGGTCATGTCTTCTATATGGGGTGTAAGGTTTTCAAGTGGAATAGCCCATTGCATTCAGGTTGCCACAGGCAAATACAGCTGGTAGATCTTACA
Organism: Amphiura filiformis; assembly: GCF_039555335.1. Classification (NCBI taxonomy): domain Eukaryota; kingdom Metazoa; phylum Echinodermata; class Ophiuroidea; order Amphilepidida; family Amphiuridae; genus Amphiura; species Amphiura filiformis. The sequence continues at coordinate 19,665,912 of NC_092632.1, read as the reverse complement.
AAGAGGCAAGAAATCTTTGCTTTAATAAGATGATCTAACTCAGTTGCTATGATTTGAATTTTTTACCAAGATAAGAGTAAAAAGTGCATCCTGCACCCTTGGGTAATATTAAGGGCAGAGACCTGTTTGAGCATTGGCATATAACTAATCTCATGCACGCAAAAGGCTCTCTTTTACAAGTCAATAATCATTATTGTAATGACTACTTTGTCATCGTAATGTTTATTTTACCATCCAACCACTTCATCATTAACTTGTGCTGCAAATGGGGCGACTCCTTGCCTGCTGGCGCCCGTCAAAGTATATTGTTGAATGTCATTGTCATTGCAATATTTTAGAGCTGTGCAATTGAGAAATTAAGCTGGCAGCTTGATAGCTTCAATTCCAATGTGGAGGAAAGCTTTTGCGACTCAAAGAGTTTTCTATTTCAAGGTGAAAATCCTGACTGATTATTCTGCCATACTGAATATCTACAGATATATCACAGAAATTCAATAAATTGTGTTTTAATGCAACAGAGTATTGGCATACTAGGCGATAGAATACATTCAAATGTGATTCCAAATCCGCAAACTTTGTGTTCAAAATGTCAACGCACTGCACGTTTGAAAATATTGATTTGATAAAACTTCTTTACTAAAAAAAAAACTAACACTACTTTAGTTGTTCGAGAACAGAGTATAAATTTATAGAATCACTCTCCCCAATAAGCATATTTTGGGTTTCTCAACCAGAAGTTAATTTGTGCCAAAATTCCTTCCCACATGGTAATAGGCATATTGCATTGCAGCTTGGAGTTCAATAAGCAAAATGCATTGTGGGAAGGAATTTTGGCGCACATTGAATTCCGGTAGAGAACCCAATAAAAGCTGTGTATAAAGGGTAGATGAATCCAATTTCACACATTCCTACACCACAATGGCAAACATTGACAGGGTCCTTCCCACCCGAAATGTAAAATAATGCAGGCTTGGCGGGGATTTGAAACTGCATTCCATCACCTGTGTTACACAAAGACAAAAGAATGATGGACGTTTACAATGCAATACAATTGTACGCAGCTTTTATCCACCCAATTGGGCAGACACAACACCCGTTTGGTGCGGATGGACCACAGTAATGGCCAAATGAATTCTGGTAATCACTTGGCTTGTTGGATTCATTATATCTTAATATAAGAATATGTTCACAGTAAGTTATAAACAATAACACAACTAAGATATTTGTAAGATCTTGCAGGAGATAATAAGTTGAAACAATTTACCATGTTTACGGTATGATTACTATAATATTTCTTGCAGTTTATTGTTAGTAAACAAATTACACTTATATTTATTGTTAGTATTGCAGAAAAACAGAACTTTGTAATATAATATTCTTCTTTAACTTTACTTGTTCAGTTTCCTTCCAAAATTTGCCTCACACAAATCACCGATAATAGCTTTGTATCTGCCTTTACCATGCCCACAAAAGCATCAAGGACTATGATTGGCTACTGCGCTTTGTGGTTGACAGGAATGCCAGTCTATTAGTGCAAGAATTTACAAATCATAGCATATGCTGTTATTACAGGGCTAGTGCAGTAAATACAAAACACTCCCTATATGATTACAACACACAAAACTGTCAGCTGACTACTCCGCATCAATTTTTATCTATCAACATTTCTATACAATGCAACTGACTACCCTGGTTCTCTGGGTAGGCATCTCACTATGTGTAGCATATGTAGGTTGTATGTCAAGGTTGTATGGATATGAACACATGAGGGGGTGCTTTTCACATTCTTTACGGGACTGCATATTGGTGCGTTTTATTTTTATTTGATGAGATGCAAGGAAGCTGGCTGGCATGTTTCACTTATCATTGCTGGGCTGGGTAGTATGATGCGCATTCTGTATGAGGAAACTATAGGAATTTTTGTTTTTACTATCCTCTACCGTGTGATAGACGACAGGCAGGTCCAATATTTTGAGCATCCACTACGATAAAAATATTGGACGTGCCTGTCGTCTGTCATAGGTAGAGGATAGTAAAAACAAAATTCCTATCGTTTATTCTCATTCTTAGTCAGTTGAATATTATTTTAATAACTGTAAATTTTTTAAGCAAAAATTAAGTTACCGTCATAAAAATTCCCCTTTTTCTAAAATGAACAAAACTTGTTTACAACTTCATGTCTTTTGTTGCACGTTGCAGGCACGTGCGAGTATTCCGCACTGTGTTAACGCATACAACGCGATACATAAGCGCACCTCTACGAACGTGTTACGCATTATCAACACACATGATGATGTGGGATCGTCAACAACCTGACAGACGACATCCAAAATCATGTGATTGTCCTATCAGATTATGTGTCTACGAACTAGACTACTCCCACTGACTAAGAATAATCATTGAACACTTATCAGAAAACTAAACTATTTTTGCATTGATTGGTGAGCAAGATCAGCAATTGTAACCAATTCCTTTGAATTAGACTCATGTTGGACAGCATTACATTGATATTGAGAATTACTTGTTAATTTTTTGATCAATATATGTTATTTTATAAAGAGGGCAGGTTTGTGCAGTGGTCAAAGCACTCACTGTGGCTCAGCATCGAAGATTCCCTGCAATGCTGTATGCGTTGCAGATGGTTGTATGGGTTTTTCTCTACTTTTTCTACTACATTCTAATATCCAACCCATTCCCATGCTCCTGTCAGTGGGCAGCCAAGTGGGGGAGGGGGCATTGAACAGCTTGTAGCTTTTCTTCCCCCACCCCCACTGGGGAATGGTGGCCGTCCGAATTATTTTAGATTTAGTATGCCTTTTTGAACCATTTTTTATCAAATGTTGCTCTACTGAGAGTCACCTTGTCCCTCTCCTTACATACATAGGCCTACATATAGATATAAACATTTCTATTGCACTTTTTACAGTTCAAAGCGCTTAAAAAGGGGAAAAAATCCTCATTGCACTTCACAATAGCACCTTGAGATCACTCTGTGATCATGTAAAGTTACCTGTTATAAGTCCCTTTACTTTTTACTTTTTATTTTATTTATGTAAGATAGCACCATCTATATCAAAACCTTTGTCATACAGAATGAACATACACCAGGCACAAAAAGAAACTCGTCAGTTATATTCATTCTTGCTGTTCAATAACTTGATAATTTTGAATTATTCTGAAATATACATTTTGTTAATTGGACTTTTCTTTCTTATTTGACACCCTGTTCGTGAACATTGAGCAAGAATTGACCAAGATATGCGCCTCCAAACTATCAAACCCCAAAATGAAAAGTTGCAATTTTAACGATTCAATTGTGCCTGTTACACTGTGTGCTTTATTGATTGGCCCGTGATGCTTGTGTGTAATACAACGATGCGTTCCCATTGAAAATCGTTGAAAATGCAACTTTTGATTTTGGGGTTTGAGGCTTTGGAAACGCATATCTTGGTCAATTCTTGTTCGTTTTTCACGAACAGGATGTCAAATGAGACAGCAAAGTCCAATTAACAAAATGTATATTTCAGAATAATCCAAAATTATCAAGTTGTTGAACAGCAAGGATGAATATAACTGACGAAGTTTCTTTTTGTGCCTGGTGTAGTTAATGTTGATGATGACAACAAGCTAGTGCAACAAAACCATGTCTACATACACACCATATAATAATGGTTGCACTGGGCTTGAAGAATACACCAATTACATTGTGGAGGTAGTACTCAAACATTAATTTTGTTATTTTTTAAGGTGTCCTGTATCCTGATACTACTTGTTTTGTTTGAAAAGTTATGTGACTTTGTTCTGTTTTCAAAATTATTTGACATTTGACTATTTCTTCCATGTGGCATGCTTCAATTTGTCAGTTCTAAACCACTTCAATGTCTTCATTTTTTTTTCCTTAACATACCATTAATCTCTAGTGTAAGCTATACTAGTAGGCCTATATAGCTTGCATGTGACAAAACTGGTTTCTTCCAGTCGTCATAATGCAAGAATGATTTAAGCACTTTCAATATTGCATTACATTTGTATTGTCTCAATGAGCTCAGAACCCGCCTACAAACTATAGCTATTTTTGCTATAAATGTGGTCATCTTTACTTATGTTTGAACAAACATATCATCTGCTTGGTTTGTAATATAAAAATACACTGGTTTAAATGCATTCTCTGATAGCATTACACCATAGAAACCTTTTAGGTGAGATCTGGCTTTACCAAATGCAAGTTCTATGGATGTTTTATAATACCAACTGATGGGTGTGGTTAAAAAGTTATTTTTCTTGTCTACAAGACAAATGGTGTCATTGCTTACTTTACAGGCAATCTATATGCCTGCCCTCTCTTGACACAATACATGCAGCTTTGCATCCAGCATTGGTTAACTCTATCCTTAGTAATATTAAAGTAATTAACCAATAATAGTTTCAAATAATGCACCTAATTGCTTCAATTGCTTCAAAAACTTATGACCACACTCTATATCGCAAAACAGCACACCCACCACGTAACTCAAATGATTTAAATAATGCACACCACCTTTCAAAATTGTCCGATGTGAAGTCCATTAAGAGTCTGGACCCATTTATGAATCCAACCATCAAGGTCATCATACTTCCAAACAAATTGAGTCACTCATTTATTTTACTGTTTCCTTTGAAATTCTGTCTTGTATGTCAGTTTTCATATGCTGAAAATTCCACTAATATTAAACTTTCTGTTGTAAACCAAGATATGGTTCTGACAATGGTATCTGCAAAAAAAAATTGAGTGACAATGATTAATTTTGCCTATCACATCACATTTGAAGAAAATTGTGTCAGACTTAAATCACTTCAAATTGTGTCAGAGACTGTAAATCACTGAGATCAATATTAGGTCAATGTTAAGGTTCCATAAAGTCAATTTTGACTTTCACATTGCCCACCCGCTTTTGAAATTCACCCCCTCATTTGAATTTGTGTTTGCAATTTTTCAAAAATTAAAATTAAAAAGTGTGTTTTTGCAGTAAACCCCTGAATTTGCACCCTTTTCCTCGGAATGCAACCTGAATTTGTTTCACGTATTACATCTGCTGGAACAAAGCGCATGCCTATAAGAATATCCTGCCTGAATTGGGTTATTCCAGTTGAAATCTACACTACCCCTGTTGAAGATTTTGGAAACATCTTCCACAGGGGGAGTACGTTTATCAAATGTAATTGGTCAGGGTTAATCATCTTGAAACCCACACTCCCCCTGTATTATAGCTTTACCTATATCTTCCACAACTAGAGTGAGTATTTCAAATGGAAGTTACCAAACTGTCTTGAAACCCACACTCCCCCTGTATTATAGCTTTACCTATATCTTCCACAACTAGAGTGAGTATTTCAAATGGAAGTTACCCAACTGTTTATTCTATTCGAAACTCATACTCCCGTTGTGGAAAATTTTATCTAAATCTTCCACAGGGGTAGTGTGGATTTTAAATGGAATAGCCCATTCTGTGTTTAATTCTGCATTTTGTCCGATAATAAAACTTGGGAAAATAATGTTATCCCAGATTTTGAATGTCTGGGTTATACATTAGTATAAACATTAAGTGAATTCTTTACATCACTTTAAAGTTACTACGGTGACCAAGGCACAGTCAACTGCTTCAACTAATCAACGGACTGCAGCATTGCAGACATGCTCTTCAATTCCAACACAGCAGATGTGCTCTTGAATGCCATATAAGCAACAAATTATGTGCCACCATTATTTAAGAACCACTGTCCTTGAAGTGTTTGAAGGAGTTACACTATGATGTAAAAGTAGTAATATTTGTGTGCGATATCTTTCCTCTAATTTTACAATTCAAAATTTCCAACACAGATATTTTCACCACAGTAATTTGTTTGCACATTTTTGTTCATTGTGTGAATGGCATGTATGAAAGTGACCAAAAATGTGAAATATGTTGTTGTACAAAATTTCCCCATCTACATAGAACTGAGCGATATCACATCTATTTAACCTCCAATATGCTATGGATAATTGGATTTGATCATCAAAATCACTCAAGTGGGTTTATGATCAAAATGTTTTCTTATACATTAATATCTCATGTATAAAGAACCATTTTACACAAAGTTTAGTATTATTAAAAAATATTTTCAACCCCTCCTGTTATTAAAACTTGATAAATACGTTTAAATCTTGAAAGACTGTTTGGTGATTAATGTATATAGTATTACCAAATAAATGTTGGCTAAATTGGCTGCATGTTTTGCAAAGCTTAAAAAGTAGTCTAGAAGTGCCATTTCTGGTCTAGAAGTGCCATTTCTGGTCTAGAAGTGCCATTTCTGCTTTGAGAAAAGTCGACTGGATTCAGTTGACTCTGGTGCGAGTTGTTTGCGATCCTGTATTATTTTGATATCAACTGAACTTGCCCAGTATTCAATAAACTACAAGAAAATCAGTCCTTGCTTAGGCTTAAAATTTAATAACCCCATGCAGCATGGGGAAAAAGCATGCAAGACAAAAAAAAAGTTATTACTTTCATCGGAAATTGAACAAGGAAGACTTGAGTCGCATAAACCACTTTTAACTTGACATATCACGATTCAATGAAATGCATTTTAGAATACAGTACAGACGCCTATTCATATCTACCATAGAAAAATAAAGCAGAGTTTGTCTAGTTGACATTCAAAAGTTGAATACTTTCGCCAAGCTTTCACCATCAATTACTCTATCCATAGTAAAATAACTATTCTTGGAATATCAAAATAAAAAGTTCCACCACATCCAATCTGAATTTTAAAATCTGGCGACGATATTCTTTCTCCAGTCACTCAGCCAACCTTTGAATCTATAGCATAGAAAGAGTTAAGAACAATGCAAGTTGGGACCTGTCTATGTTATTTTGCAAACTTGACAGACTAGATTTTATAGAGATGCAATATTCTTGCATCGATGAGTTGACATCATTGGCTAGCTGCCGCATGCCATTTCATGCCAAAAGGATGTACCATTAGTGTGCTTATCTACAACCATGCCTTCTTTTACCATATTTTACCACAAGCTGTCTTAACAATCTACTATGGATGTATCTAACAGGTCCTTCTGTGAAGATACTGTTTTTAACCATGGTATAATGTAAACTTTTGGACATCAATGCAAAAAACAAAGTACACTACTATTATTAACTTACTGGTTATGCCCTTTTACAATGTTACGGTCAAAATAATAAAGGCAATCTGTACTTTTGTAGAAGGATGTATGATAGTAGGGATCAACTACTCAGATACACCCTACTAACATTATAGGGCATATGTGCTGACTCAGCAATAGAACTGGCTCTTAACTGCATTGTGGTTTATGAAGTTAGCGGGCCAGGCGGCAACTTTAGTCCATGTAACTTATTTGCAATGCCGTATATTTCTCACTCATTCACTCACTATCCATGAAGTGCACAGAATTTAATCTCATCTCACAGGTGATGGTTACTCAATTACCGCATCATTGTTAGTGCTAAACTAACAAACTTGTAAACACTTGTCGACAAATGTGTCTTAAACTTTAAACTTCCCTCCACTCATTAACCATTTGCTTAGATGAGCGTATGATTATATCAGAGTCTCGCTATGTGGGGGAGACACAAACACATTCATTTCCACCCAGGGTCCTTGTGATTTGACCGGGGTTTACTACATTCTGTGTGAACGGATAATACCCTCCGCAGCTGCCGAGAAGGGAAGAACTCGATAAAAGCAATCTGTAGGATTAGAATTCTATACATTTCAATGATGTCACACATGAAAATTATTGGTAAATTGTAAGATGCGTAATCCAATTGAAGCCCTAGGAGACTCGCAGTATATCGCATGCATGATCCGCAAAAACCTCACCAATATTTTCATTTGTTATAAGAAACCATGCATATAAATTATTCTATGGGGAATTACATACTTATTTATAGCAGAATTCCTGATGACTAGACATACTCCTACGATGTAACTATTTGATAGGCCTAGTGGTACAGAAGTTTTACACAAGTTTCATCTCATAAATCTACACTCACTAGATTTACTTAGAATGTATTTTCAGCTTATGCTTTTGGGAGAAATATGAGCAACTGGTAGGATGTATGGAAAGAGAATATGAGAGAAAGAAAGAGGGAAGATAGAGGAAAGAGGGAAAGAGAAGAGTATTGAGGAGAGAAGGGAAGAGGGACAGATTACAAGAAATTGAGAATAAGGGGTGTATATGTCAACAGGTAGAGTCCCACCATTATGGGATTTTCCAGTAGAAATCCACACTCCCCTATGGAAGATATGACCTTAATCTCCTACACAGGGAGTGTAAATTTCAAATGGAATCACCCATTTATGTAACCTCATTTGAAATGTACACTCCCTGTGTGGTAAGATTAGGGGTGTATGTATTTCAACTAGAATATCCTAATAACATTTTCATGCAAAACAAAGCATGTTGAATACTAAAATTATAAAGTCTGAAACAAAATGTTTGAAATTCTAAGCCCAATCTAGGGTTCTGCTATGTGCTGTAATCTATAGATGCTATCAATAATGAAATTGAGAATTTTAATTTCATTCCCTGTGAAAACAAACATACAAATGCCCCATTTAATTAATACATGCCAATGGCCATAAATTAATATTAATCAAGATGAGACATCACAAACATTATGGATACAGCCAACATATATACATGAAACCAATCAATTATAATTGTTTTCTTTAATATACCATCTAAACATGTGAATCAAATACTAAGTCAAGGACATGCAAGGTTCATAATGTTTGTCTTTCTTGTGATTAACTTTTTCAGTAAGGTTGCGATAGATTTGATGAAAATCTTCATTGAAAAACATGAGCCAAATGCCAGTAGCGCTTCAACTATTGATGTTATCTCTGTAATTCTTTATGAACCGCATGCCCTTTTAAGTTTTTTTAACATTGCAATAAGCATTGGAATGGAATACTAAGTCAAGGACATTGAAGGTTCAAACAAGCTACTTTTATTAGTTTAACTTTTTCATTAAGTTTTAGCGGGAGAGATTAGATGAAAATACATTCTTGAAGGAATACGGTGAGTGAGAAAAGGGACAGTTGCACTTACATTATTGATGTTATCTCCATATATGACATATTGATCAATTTTGAAGACAACATATATCAATATTGGCAATGATATGAAAACTGACGGAGCTCTATCACAAATTACTAATTTACATAATATGTGATCTGATAGAACAGTTAAAAACAAGGTCGAATGTCAGCAGTATTACTGATAATTCAAAATGCAATATCATTTGCAAATCCTTCAATTATTTCAAGCACTAAAAATATAATACATCTTGTGGGAATAAGGCAATTTTACAGTCAATTCATTTGACATTTATTTGTCAAATGAAAAATGAATCCTCTATGACAAATTGACCCCATCTTTATTGATTGGTTGATATGTTCTCAGACATATTCTGTTTAGATAACTTTACCTTTTTTAAAGTCAGTATATAGTGTGGTGTGTGGCCTTGTATGGAGCTGAGATGTGGGCATTACAGAAGAGGATGTGAAGATATTTTTGAAATGTGGATAGATAAAGAATGAAAAAAGTGAGTTAGAAAGACAAGTAAGGAAGTGATAAATTCACTTCGTTACGTGTTTAGAAGGGAATTGTTATCTCTTCGTAAGTGTGAGATCGATCAGTTAGTGTTATGCAAATGGGGTAGTGATGCGAGAAGTTTTTGTGTTGGGGTAATTTGGGTGTATCAGTCATTCGCGGTCACCACGCCACACGATTCATTTTTTTTTAATTGGTTCTCCATACATTTTCCGTTTGAATTTTGATATAACATTTTCTTCAATGGAAGAAGATAGCTCTATTTTGGACCAAGACAGTGCTGGTGTACCACTTCCTCCAACTGGGAACTTGGATATTAATCAGATATCGGCTATCCTTGATACCAAACTATCCAAATTAAAGAGGGAGATCACGGAAGAGTCGGCTTTCCAATTGACTTCCGTTGTGAAAAAAGCTAGACTGAATCCTGTACAGTTTAAGAAACAGCGGTGCCAGCATCAGTATCAGCACAATGATCAAGTGAAGGAGAAACTAGAAGAGGCAACCATAAGCATCGATGCAGGCAAATTTCAAAAGGCTAAAGAAGTTTTGGCAGAAGGTATAAACAATACCAATGTCTTCAAAGATCGGGCGGAAGCACGGGCCAGCAATGGCAGGGAGGAAATAAAGCATAATGATAAGATAAGTACATGTATTTTTGACGAGTTTGAAATCGAAAAGAATTATGAGTATGAAGCGAAATTAAATTCGAATTCTCTGGAGTTGCAGGCCGTTTTGCGCTGTAAACAATACTGGTTCGATAATTTTAATCCTCCATTGTTTGTCATTGATATCCTTAATAAGGGTTATGTAATTCCATTCACAAGTCTCCCGCCACCAGTGTATCTCAAGAATAATCGATCAAGTTTGGATCATCCGGATTTCGTCATCGAGGCCATTTCAAAGTTGTTAGAGGCAGGTAGTATTAAAGAGCACGATTCACCCCCTTTCGTTGTAAACCCCCTCACAGTTTCTGAGGGCAAAAAACTCAGATTGGTTTTGGACTTGAGACACGTAAACCAATATACATTCGTGTCCAAATTCAAGTATGAAGGTATCTCTACTTTGGCTGACATGTTTTCTAAAGATTTTTATTTTTTCACCTTTGATCTTGAAAGCGGGTACCATCATATTGATATTTTTGAGCCCCACCAAAAGTTTTTGGGTTTTAGTTGGATGTATGGCAATCGTATCCGTTATTATATCGTTTTCCGTTCTCCGTTCGGGTTAAACACAGCTAGTCATTGTTTCACTAAAACGCTCCGACCTTTGGTTACAAGATGGCGTTCCATGGGGCATTGTTCTATTTTATATATTGACGACGGCATCTCAGGTCACGCCGACAAGATTTCAGCTCTTGCGGCAAGCCATATCGTGCAGAAAGACCTGGCTTTATCTGGTCTTAAAGTAAGTGTGTCGAAAAGTGATTTTGTACCTAAACAATCAGGTGTATGGTTGGGTTTATTGATTGATACCATCTCTATGCAGTTCAGTTTGCCCGGTAACAAGTTGGCAAAAACACAAAATGCCATTGCCGATTGTCTGAATAAGCGTTCACAATTTATTCCCGTTCGAGACATTGCCCGTATTGCAGGTTTTATTATCTCTGCATCCGACGCTATCGGTCGTTTGACAAGATTGTTTTCTAGACATTTGTACAGATTGATCGAAACTCGCAATTCATGGTCAAGTAAGGTTTTTCTTTCTGAAGGTGCTATCAGAGAATTACAATTTTGGTACAACAATATAGCACGCGTGAATGGTCAGCCTATAAAACCCATTTTTTGTGCAACAGCCGCAGTGTATTCGGACGCAAGTGATTCGGGTTTTGGGGGTTTTCAGTTCAGCTGGTTGATTCAGTGTGTTCGGGATTATGGTCCGCGGCCGAAAGTCGTGAAAGTTCAACAAGTCGTGAACTCAGAGCCATTTTGTATGTACTCCGCTCATTAGGACCAAAACTATCGGGTAAAAAGTTGAAGTGGTTTACCGATAGCCAGAACGCTTTGTCGATTATTTCCGTGGGTAGTACAAACCCCAATTTACACGGTTTAAGTATCAATGTGTTCAATTGTTGTCTACAGTTTGACATCATTATTGAGCCTGAATGGCTCCCGCGTGATCTCAATACACGAGCAGACGAGTTAAGTAGGATCATTGATCCGGATGATTGGTCTTTGAATCGCAGTGTTTTCGCATTTTTGGACAATCAATTTGGTCCACACACCATTGATAGATTTGCATCATATTACAACGCGCAAATCCCTCGTTTCAATTCAAGATATTGGAATCCTGGTTGTGTAGCGGCTGACTGTTTTACGAGAATTGGGTTCACGAGAACAATTGGGTTTGCCCTCCCGTTTCTATGATTTTGAATGCAGTGAAGCACATGATGAAATGCAAAGCATATGGAACTGTTATAGTTCCAGAATGGCCATCCGCACCATTTTGGCCCGTCCTTTCACCAAAATTGGGTTCTTTGAAGAAATATTTGGTGACTCACGTGATTTTGCCAAATTTGCAAGATTTGTGTAAGCCAGGTCGAGGGCAGTGCATTGCTTAAAAAAAGGAAAGCGTTTATTTGAAAACGCTTTGCCGTTCAACTTGATTGCCATGAGGTTCGATTTCAGAAAAGCATAAAAATAATAATAATATTGTATCTAACCGAAAATGCGCACATGCATCCGAGTTGTTGGTAATCCATGAGTGATTTTGTATTGTTTGTAGTACTTGAATAATCCATGAGTGATTTTGTATTGTTTGCAGTCCTTGAGAGTCCATGAGAGACTTATCAATGACATGAATTAATTTGATAAACGATGTAATAAAGAGCTGTTGCAATCCATGATGGATTTTTTACATAGTCCATGAGAGATTATTTGATCCAGTCTATGAAAGACTATGCAGTAATCAAAATATTTTTTGACAGTTCACCAGTCCTTGATTATATAATCATCATTATCAATTTATATTGAGAGAAAGAGCATGTAAATCGTATCCATGAGTGATTTTGTACTGTTCGCAGTCCTTGAGAGACTAAAGAATCAGTCCATGAGTGACTTATCAATGACATGAATTAATTTGATAAACGATGTAATAAAGAGCTGTTGCAATCCATGATGGATTTTTTACATAGTCCATGAGAGATTATTTGCCCGGATTATTTGATCCAGTCTATGAAAGACTATGCAGTAATCGAAATATTTTTTGACAGTTCACCAGTCCTTGATTATATAATCATCATTATCAATTTATATTGAGAGAAAGAGCATGTAAATCGTAATTTAATGTCGGCTTTATAGTCCACGAGCGACAGAAGATAAATAAACCAATTTCATGATGAGTATGTAATTTATATGTCAATGATATCAAATTCAGAGTTTTTTGACTTATTTATGATGTTTTGTCAATTCTTCGCATATGATCCTGATCATGTATTTTGAATCAAAAAACATTTGTACCAGAATTTGTAAATTCTTTTCGCATTTTGCAATAAGATGTTACCGCAGTTTCTATTGCAATATTTCGCTTTTTACTCACGGCCACCTCATTTAATTTTTCAGATGTACTGGACAGTGGAGTTTGGAGCGAAGTTTTCATCTGATACTAACATTAGCAACAACGAATATCTCTCTGGTTTAGTTTCGTCTCTTCAAGACACTGCGTTGGTTTCAAAAGCCGGGTCTACTACGGACAAATATCGCGGAGGCTGGAAGCGATGGAAGTCTTTCGCACTTCAGTTTAATCTGCAAGTATTTCCCGTCAAAGCTACTGAGTTAGCCCTATATATTGAGCATTTAAAGGCTTCGCATCTTCTGTAGCTCCAATTGATACGGCTGTTTACAGCATAAGGTGGGCACACAATTTGGCAGGTGTACCATCTCCACAGATGATAATTTTGTTAAATTGATCGTAGAAGGAAGTAGGCGTCAGCTTGCAAAATGTAAATCGCCAAAAGAGCCTATATCTTCTGAGGTTCTAGCAAAATTGGTAGCTGATAAAGGCGACCCGAATGCCTCATTGTTTGATCTTCGTTTACTATTTATATGTCTCGTGTCTTTTGCTGGCATGCTAAGATGCGAAGAGATTATATCTTTACGTGTACGTGATATTACATTTTTATCCGATCATATGTCTATATTTATACCAAAGAGGAAAAACGACCAATTAAGGCAAGGGCATTCAGTTTATATCGCCAGATCAGGCAATCCTACTTGCCCAGTTGCTATGGCGGAGCGTTTCATCGAAATGTTGGGAATCGCAGATAAGTCGTCACATCCGGTAGTTTGCGGATTTCGCTGCGTTCAAAACGCCAAGGTTTGAAACCCACAACAAAAGCGATTTCATATACTACTGCGAGAGAGTTAATCTTAGCTGGTTTATCTCCTTACGTCAGCGATCCTACCACTCTGGGTACTCATAGTTTAAGAGCAGGGGGCGCAACCGAAGCCGCCTCTACGGGTTCGGTAAACGAAAGACGTATTACTAGGCAAGGAGGATGGAAATCTTCGATATCCAAGGACATGTACATTAAGGACTCAATGTCAAGTAAATTATCTGTGTCACGTGCGATGAAGCTTTAAGTGTCATATTTCATGATCATTAAATTTTAGGCGTAAATTGGCTAATTTTTGGTAAATCTATCCCGTTTTAACACCCCTTTCCGAACTTTTTTGCTCATGAGATAGCTTTGCGTGTGTGGTCGCACCTATACCATGATTAAAACATGTGTAACTTAAATGAACAAAACAAGAATTATTTAGACTGGTGTGTTTTATTGGTTTTCGGTGGGTATGTATGCATTCGGGCTAAGATGAGATTGATAAATTCACTTCGTTACGTGTTTAGAAGGGAATTGTTATCTCTTCGTAAGTGTGAGATCGATCAGTTAGTGTTATGCAAATGGGGTAGTGATGCGAGAAGTTTTTGTGTTGGGGTAATTTGGGTGTATCAGTCATTCGCGGTCACCACGCCCACCACGATTCATTTTTTTCCCGGGTCCTATAATATATATATATACATGTATATCATGCAGTTCATAATTTGTAATAATTATATTAGGAGATATATTTTGCTCTTGTTCGCTCGTTATTGTCAAAATTAGTGATTGACCTTGGAGCATTCCAAAAATGTTTGTCGTTCTGTTACCGCTTGGTCGCCATCGGGGCCGGATAGGAATTTCCAGAGTATTTTCCCTGATTTGTTCAGGTTTTCTCTCTGTTTTCGCCTATCCCAAGGTCGTTTGGGTTTTGCCATTGGTTTCATTGCATGTATTATGACGCCATTATCATTCGTGATCTTTTGATGATTGAAAATCTGATTTTTTCTTTCCACCAATTTCAGCTATTGTTCTTTACAATCAATTTTCTCGCTCCTATACTTCTAAGTGTATACATTTGTCAAAAGGACACTCTTGGATCACGAAGTCAGCTATTTATTGATTTCCAATGTTTATGTGATAAAGTTATTATTTATTTGTGTTGTTAATGGTAGATTAAGGTCATTATCTTCATGATAAACTCGTGGTTAATATAACCTGTTTCGTGTTTTATGTCCTTGGACAGTTCCACTTCAGTGTCAGTTGATATGCGTCGAATCGCAGTTATTCGATCACGAAATGATCAAAAACCATGACGGTTTTCGTTTGAATATGAATCAGCAGTGGAAAGTGGAAAGTATTTAATATTTTGAATATCAAAAATTCACGATTTGTTTAATTTTTTAATATGCCCACTTGCAGCAATTATGTCAGGCAAAAGGATTTGTTAAAGTGAGTACATTATTTAACAGTTTATGCGCCAGAATTTCAACAATGTCAATGATAATGCACAATGTCAACGTTAATAATAAGAATAAGAATAATGTTAATTATAATAATAATTGTATTGTATTGTATAGTAGATATTATATGATGTAGAGCGAGATAGCTTGCGTGTGTGGCGCACCTATACCATGATTAAAACATGTGTAACTTAAATGAACAAAACAAGAATTATTTAGACTGGTGTGTTTTATTGGTTTTCGGGTGGGTATGTATGCATTCGGGGCTAAGATGAGATTGTTAAATGCTGTGGGGGAAGAGAGAAAAATAATAAAATCAGGAGCAGAAAGAAGACTGGTCACGTATTGAATACTCTCAGACAGATTTCGGAGAAATGTGGTAGAAGGAATATTATAAAACTCACAGCGAGACCAATAATTTTTTTTTTTTTTGCAAACACATATTGAAAATGTTCTGAATTTTGTTCAAAATTTTTTAGTAAAAATCAATAAATGATGGCCCAAAATGGATAATGATCACATTTTCAGACAGGTCAGTTTATGTAATATAGCCCAAAATTTGACCCCAAGTTGTCTGTACCAATAACAAAAGTCATTGTACGAATGCACAAACATATTGGGCAACTGTGCCATACTACTCCCTATTGCAGAAAAATACAGCACTAATTTTTTGGGGATTAAAAATATATTATACTGTTTTGCCAAATGAAACATAGCTAAATTCTAATCCTTTAGTTAACTGGCAATAAAAGAAAAAAATCACTATTTTACTAATTTCTTGAAAAAAGAGCCAAAAACATGCATTTTCAGGCATATTTTTTGACAATCGAGTCACAAAAATCAAAGACTTGGAACAAGTCTAAGCATTCAAAATCTTGAGTATATGCCAAAATTTTGCTATAATTTTCACTTTTTTTTGTTTCTTTAATTAAATTATCGGTTATCAGAATGAAACATGTCTTTTTCAAAAATTAGACTGCATAAACTGAAATTAGTCTTGGTACAAGTCTTTGGGCTTGATTGTCACAGCATACGAAAAACACCCTAAAAACGCATGTTTTTGGCCCTTATTTGACCAAATATTAAAATTTGACTTTTATTGGCAGTTAGGACTAACTAAAAGGATTTAGCTATGTTTCATTTGGCAAAAGAGGATAATATTTTTTTAATCCCAAAAAATTAGTTCTGTATTTTTCTGGAATAGGGAGTAGATGAGCATATTATTGACATGTTAGTATTTCAATACTAGATGCAAAGGTAATAATGAAGGTCATCATTTTTGTCCTGAAATAGTCATAAAGTTGATAACCAGTGACTAAACCTATTGTTTGCCTCCAGATTATGTGGCGTCTTATGGTTGAACTTTCTACTGATCAGGTGTCCCCTTGTGCAATTTTAATAAGCCCAAACTGCTATTCACTGCTTATATACAAGGCGATTGGCGATCTTGTTACTTTGTATCATCCGCGCTTATGACAGTTAATAAATCACTTGCCTTGCATTAAAGATGTGTCTTCTAGATTTTCATCACTCCGGGATATGGGGAACATTTTTTTACGATACAAAAGCTGCCAAAGATTATTTGATTTAAATCTTCTATATACAATGACACATGAGATGTGGTTGGCACTACCATATATTAATTCAAGTGTGATCAAATTGGATTTGCTGTGCAAAATCCCCTGCATTATGCAGGGTATTCCACCACCCTGAGGCTGGGGTTATGGGAAAAAATCTTTGTTTTAGAAGTAACATCGCAAACCAAGCCAAGTAAACCAAGTGTCAAAAATGGTCAAAAACTTTAATATACTCCAACCTATGCAGTAACCCCAACCCAGTTGCTTGATTACATTGGATATAAAAAAGTCCCCCTCCCTAGAATTTTGTTCTTTGTGAGCTTGCCCAGCCCTGTATGAATTTCCACTAAAAAGTAGCCATGTGAGGTCTCCTGGTTACAGAACGGCCTCGCTGATGTGTTCAGCATTCAAACAACCGCTGACCTTTCTCACTAGAACCTAATATCAGCAAATCTACAAATACCTATCAAGTTTTAACCAGTGAGTGGAACCTCTCCTTATTTTATTTGGTGTAGATCTTCTTAGTTGGCTCTGAAAAAGTAAAAGGCTTTTTACGCTGGAAAAAAATCTAAATTCAATTTGTCTTGAAATGTTTAGGACTGCACCTTGACATACTGAATCCTCTCCCCTACTTTTTTGCCATTACGCAATTTGCCCTTGATTAACCTTTACCGACAAGTTATGTTTTCCACCTAATAATAATGCCAACCCTAAACCTGTATAATGAATGGTAGTTTATTTAAAACACTACTTATTTGGCAAGGACAGTCTACTTATGCAATTCAAAATTAACAATTAACCTATAGAGGAATGAAGAGTATGAAATCAAATGAGAAATAAACAAACAATATTATTAAAAAAATAAAAAACCCACAAATAAAAACAAACAACAACAAAGACAACAAAGAAATATATGAATGCTCACATTTTTTAGACATTGCACAATATCCTATAACATGGTCATGGTGTAAAAAATAAGTTGAGAGTGGATTACAAGTTTAATTTCTCCAGCACAAACAGAGTTGGTGAAGGGCGAATGCGCGGTAATGCAAGTGAATCCGTCAAACACATGTTGAGGTGGTTAAAAGTGGTGAATATGCTGTAACGTTCACAGTAGAAACAGTTCGGGTGATGATTTTGTGGGTGACACCGGAAGTTAGTCTACTGCAATACAGTGTGAGCATTCAAAGTCTGACCTTGAAGGTCAAAACTATTTTCTGGAGTTCCTCCCTCCCCACTAAATACGTGGATAGTGAATTGTTACCCAGCATTTACAGTGCAGTAGAAACGATTAAAATGCGGGTGAAGGTGAAAAAAGCGCGGACTTTTAGCCTGCCTTGAGCATTTTGTTTGAGCCTGGTCCCATCAAGACCCATGCGTGTCTCTGCATGGAGTGACCGTTCAAACAAACATACAAACAAATCAACTTAACTTGCTATTATGCTGAAATCCAACCCCAAATCTTAATTTCAAAGCAATTCCCGTTAAAGCTCCTCACTTACATAGTTTTAACTAAAATCTGCCGACCTTTCTCACTAGAAACTAATTAATAGCAAATCTTCAGCAAATCTTCTACAAATGCTCCTCACATACATAGTTTTAATCTACAATTAAAATTGTAGATTGGCCAAACATAAAAGGAAGGGGCGCAGGTCCCAGATGACTTGTCCAATGTTAAGTATACAATTACAGTGTAATTTGGTCTTGTCAGCTAACCAAGTGATAGTCTATCCATATGGTTAATTGGCTGCGGCTAACTAATAAATTGGATCGCATTGGGTGAGATTTATTCTATGCATAAATTTGACCACTTGATTTTTTCCTTTAAAGGAAAGTGGTGCAATATGGATAAAATGATAAAATGGTGAAAAAAACCCAAGGAATTCATAAAATATTTCATAAAAATTGTTTACTTTAGTATGACCCTTTGGTTACTCAATACTTCTCTATGTTAAATTCATTCAATTCTGATGGGTACTCATGTAAGAAAATAGAAACATTGACAAGTGATTTGTAAATATACAAGCACTTTTTTGTACATTTCCCCAAAAAATGTTTTGCCAATAAAGGTTATGTATGACTTTTGATTTTCCTCTTGCTTTGGGCCAAGACTGTTTACACTTTGGGGACCAGGACTACCTCTGATTCCCCTACGGGGTTATTATATCATCCCTGTTTCCTTGCAAAGTGAGAATATTTTGAAATAGAAAACAGTAACAATGTTCAAAACAAAATATATGTGATAACTAGAATTATGTGGTTCGTAATTAAGGTAGCCCCAAGAAAAGATAAAAATTATATATATGTGACATGATCAAGGGGAATGAGTCACATTTTGGCAATTTTCAATTAGAAGCTTTTTTACATCATTTTCTGGCAGTTTATGAATGCTACATTTTGATGCAAACCCATCAAAATCGGACATCAAGTTACAGAGTTAAGAGCAATTTATCAATGGCTGAAAACAATATAAAACAAAAGAATTTGAACACTGTTTTTGTCAATATCTCAAAAACAATATTAGTGACATCAGACTCATTCCTCTTGATCATGTCACATATGTGTGTCCAAAAATGTTCATAATATCGTCAAGCTATAAAAATACTAAAGCTTAAAGCTTGCAAAACACAAAATAAATGCCTCCTTCCTGATCTTATTACAGTTGTTATTTATAAATCACTGTCACCCTATCATAAACCTATATTGATATGGTTACACTATTTATTTATTTATGTTCAACTTTGACGGACCGACTGATTGATCATCCAATTTACACACAAATTTTCCCGAGTGCTCTTGCCTCAACTTCCAAACCATTAAAGAATATGTGACCCAATCACACAAAATGAAGACAACAAAGTTGGTTTACAGTTATGAGCTGATTTAGCATTCAAATTTTCATCTTGATTGTATAGATACCCAATGGTTTCCACCATAACTTACATTTATTATGTCACATTTCTATGACATTTACATCAAAATGTAAGCCGATTAAAAGTTCTTTCTAATGATGCAAACATCTAAAAATTCATTTTTGAAGACAATGTGTAATATGTGAAGATAATGAAACCAAACATTTTTCTTTTTTGTGGAGGGTGAATTTTGTAAACAGAGTAAGCAAAGCATACAGCTACCACACCCATGTGGAAAGGACTAGGAACACGGTATCAGTGCTTGATCCCATTGCTAAGACATTACACGGTCATAGCAATGTGATGTTTACAAGCAGGCCCTCATATTTTTCTTTTAAGCCATCATTTCATTTTGTGTCATAAATCATTACTGGTTCCATCTGAGTGCAAGATTAATTCCCACGCTTGCAGCATCAATATCTGAATCAAAACAAGCTTTGTATAGGACTCTGACCATGTCATTCACCTTCCCGCATACAAGACTCACCAAACGGACAGGCTCATCTTCTCTTTTCCAATATATAATATAGCAAGCACCAACTTGTCATTTGGAAAATTAAAAACCCTGAAAACTAATAAGTTCAAGGAACTGAAATCATCTTTGAATCATAATACATCATACTGAATATCGTTTAGCGAGCATTTGATGAGGCACAATTTTCAAAATGCTTATGTTCAAAGAGAAAGTAGAAAAAACCAAGAACAGCCTTTCAAAACAGTTGGTGAGAACTGGCATTACGTCACAATTTATAATACACCAAACATAGAAAAATATTAGTTATGAAGTTTGAGATTTCTTGTGTTGGTGTAGGCAAGTGTTTTAATACAAGTGCTCCAAATTTGACATTACTTCATTCACTCCCAGACATTTAAAAATGTCAGTTTCATATCAAGAAAGCCAAATTTCCAACATTGTCTGCATTTTTTTTCTTTTTCATTTTTTTACACAAAAGTTTAATACAGTAGAAAAAGAAATCACGAATGTGAATTAAAATTACAAAATGTTCTGGGATCAAACTTCCTTCTTCACATTTTGCTGACAAAAAATACAGATTTGATTGAATACAGGTCTCTAAGTACATCATGTATTTACGCCTACATCATATGTCTTGAGATTTGTTGCGTGTATGAGCCAAATCCAAACAAGATGAAATGGAGAAAGCTTATACACCAGACATACCACTTATAGACACCCCAAGTTTCAATGGGGATTTCCCATTCTATAACCTATAGGTGATTTACATAAACTTGATGATTTATTTATGAGCATTTAAAAGTCAAAATTCAACATGTGGAGATACTAATACCAGATATAATTTACATTGCAAATCCTCTGATTTCCTCATCTTTAAACACCACATTCATGCAATTTCATGAACAAACTTGATGAGAGGCAACAAAGCGCTAAATCCACCTTAAACATGGTCTTTTCAAATCCTTCAATCCTTTGTATGCTGTTACAACTTACAAGTGTCTTTATACATGCAGATGTCATTTCAATTGCTATTATTTGTTTTTCAGAACTAATCCTACACAATCTTTGCCTAATTGTACTGGCTTTTAATAGTAAAGATTTAAAAACTTTACGACTTAGTTAAAAATTCTGAGTGATATGCTGTCTTTCAAATATACACAGGGATGGGGTTAAATCAGGTGGGGAATTCCCTAGACAACTGGGGTAATGCCAGCCACCATACAATGTGCTTATATCAACAAGAATTAAGGATTAAGTCTAGCAACATTTAAGCATCAATTTACATTGAATTGACATTTAAAACACATCATTTCCATGGTAATCCTTTTGTCATTATAGGTGAGATGATCAAACACTGCGTTGAATGGGAAATGCATTAATTTTGTGTAAAATTTTCTGCATTGTTTAAATTACACATTTAATTGTAATTAAATTGTAAATGCTACACTTTGCTGAAAACACCATCAATGTTGAATGATTTGTTTCTGAAATATGACCATTATTTTACAGGCTTGCTAATATGCAAAGGAAACTGTATACTTGTTTCCATTTTATCTGTAAATCAATGTTTTAGACATCCAACTCCTTTGATTACATCACACATTCTCAAATATGCTTTTTTTGAAGTGATTACAAAGGATAGAATTCACTTCAGTTTAAATATCACAAGTAAAATCTGTCATAAAATTTGAATACTCATAAATTTTGAGTTGTTTCATCTTACTCACGCTGTAAGTTACAGTGTGTTTATACTGAGCACCTCGATTACCGCATGTTCACCCCCACCCGCATTTTAATCCTCTCAGTCACCTTCACCAGGTTACTGTAAAACCACTTAATTTCGCGAGGTATTTAATTTCGCGAATTTCGCGAGGGCTTTTGATTCGCGAAATTAAATACTCGCGAATTTTATCACAGACAATTTGCACACTGGTTCCGAATTTGACAACCCAACTCTAGCAACTTCCATTACAGAATTCACCTCAAAGTTATTTTGTGACTATGTGACATAATTTTCATTAGTAGATTATTTATTTACCTTGAAACATCATCAAAATAGCCTCATATATCATTATAAAGATCATATAAGTTCACAAAGCATTGAACCTCCACATAAAACTCGCAAGAAAATCGTGAAATCTATTTTGTTTATCCATTTGCTGCATAGAAAATAATGACCAATTATCAATCAATTATGCCCGTCCTCGTTCAATCAGACCATTTTATTTTTGTTTTGAACTTTGTTTTCTCACGTTATAACACTCTAAACAAAGCTCCAAAATATTATTTTCATTGTTTCTATGATTTAAAAGATATTTTAAAATGTTTAGAAGTAATTTTAATAACAAATTATGAGACAGAAATGAAAGTTTGTGAAACAAAATGGCCGCCCCCATGATGAGTTATGATAATGGCGTGGGTTGTTTGGGCAAAAGTGTTTCGTAATTTTATCATAGTTTGCATGTTATTTCCTACAAAACAATGGCCATATTTCATTTTAAAGATATCCCAACATTCAATTTAGGGAAGGTAAGGCGGAAATACCCAGCAAAGTAAGGCTAATTTTCACTTAAGCTTCTAGCCATGCAGAGATAAGAATTTGGAAACTTTGATGTGAAATACAAAATCCTGGATTCGCGAAATTAAGTACCCGCGAAAATGGCGAATATCGGTGATTCGCGAAATAAAGTACCCGCGAAACTAAAGTGTTTTACAGTATTTCTACTGCACTGTAAATGCAGGGTAACAATTCACTACCCACATATTTAGTGGGGAGGGCAACAATAGATACAGTTTGGCGGTTAATCAATATTCTTTGTTATGCAATACGCATATTGCATTGTGGGAAGGAATTTCGGCACAAATTGACTTCCGGTAGAGAAACCCAAAATCCGCTTATTCACCTGCAACTGTTTGCTCAGTAGAAACACGCTGATAGTACTCCCAAATGTAATGTGTAATCTCATAAAGGGCAATCTTTTTGGATATGACATTGAACCAGACAATATAAAAATCTGAAATATGCTGGCTAATCCCTTTTATTTTCAGTATACAGCAGCCATGTGGGTAGCTATCTTCAAGAAATATATGTGTATGTATGGCTTAACATAATTGCTATCTTCAGTAGATAGCAGCGTGGTTTGGTGTAATTTCTATCTTCAAGAGATATCAGTGTACATGTGGATTGACATAATTGCTATCTTCAGTAGATAGCAATGTGTGTGGTTTGATATAAATGCTTTCTTCAACAGATAGCTGTGTATGTATGGATAGATAGATAGATAGCAACATATAGCTGTGTACAGATAGCTGTGTATGTGTGTGTGGTTTGATATAGATGCTTTCTTCAACAGATAGCTGTGTATGTATGGCTTGACATAATTGCTATCTTCAGTATATAGCAGGGTGGTTTGATGCAATTTCTATCTTCAAGAGATATCAGTGTACGTGTGGATAGACATAATTGCTATCTTCAGTAGATAGCAATGTACCAGGTTTGATATAAATGCTTTTTTCAACAGATAGCTGTGTATGATGTATGTATAGCTTGACATAATTGCTATCTTCAGTAGATAGCAGTGTTTGTGTATTTTTGTTAGAGTTGCTATCTTCTGTAGGAACTAGTGTGTGTTGCTTGACATATTATTATCTTGAGTAGTTATGTGTGAAGTTTAAGAAGTGTGCGATAGTAGATATCTCCACTGCTATCTACTGAAGATAGCGACTATGGTGATACATTCATTGCCAAGCATTTATATTACTGTTTAGGCCTACATGGAAAGGATGTCATCATTTAGTAAAAGAAAGCCCAGTGAAACTGCCGTGAGATTAACAAGATAGTCATTTCTGCCATGTTTGTGTTCCTATAAATTTCAAGTATTCATTCTACTGAATGACACAACATTTCCAATTTCTTTTATTCCCTAACAGCCTTTAATGTGTTTACACAAGGTTGACATAGCCTACATGTTTTTCCCATTAGTGTTACGCTTTCTTGGAATTACACATGGTAATAACAAGTGCATATGATGAAATATGTGCCACCTTATATTGAACCATTGGAAAGATGTTATCAAGTGCAAGGCAATCATAATCATCTTCACCACAATTGGATTGCCTCTTTGAGATACCGCTCCGTCTTGTTGCTAAATTGACTCCACCCAGAGATCTGTGAACAAGATATCTCCTTTATTTTTTATGGTAAATATATATTTGTTTTTGAGAAGAATGTAATACATACACATAGTTTAGTGATGCATAAATACTATGTACGCGTGACTTCTTACATGATATGAGATTGATTCGGTTAATTGGAAGTCATTTTAGTTCAAGTCAAAGAAGTGTTCTTTTAATTGAGTAGGGTTAGGAGCTAGGAGTAGCATGCAACTACAAATATTAATATTTCAGTTATCTCGCTTGTATTATGGTATATATCAGGTTGCCAATTTTCATCTAATTCATCTATCAAGTTCATTTGTACTTTAAAAGAAAGTCCATTGCTTTATTAGGTAAATTTGATTTGCATTACCACACTCATGTTGTGAGCTGTTAAAAAGCCTTGCCATTGACCTTATCATGTACATCATGATGCTTGCATGCCATGTTAATTTCCTAGCTCTTCTTGATTTAAAATGTTTGGCCCCTGGAGGATGGGGATGAAAGTCACAAAGTTTCAAAAGTGTTATATTTCCCTGATTTCTCAACTGTTTTTCATTTTTCCTGGAAATAAATAATTGATCCCCTTAAAGTTCCACATCCCCCATATATAAATATTGATTGGTTCTTAATCACTCTGCTTCAGTAGCTTTGACTTAAGCTATCAATTATAGATTAAAAGGTCTCTACGATAACAAAAGGGATAAAAAATGTTGAGCAGGCACCTGTTTTCAAGATGCACATTTTCAGTATAAATTATTAGCATCAAAGTAATCACTTTGACATAATTCTGGAGTTAGATGGGGTGATAAAAGATACTCCACACTGGAATATAAACCTTGAGCCTCTAAAGCTTTACCTCTTTAGGAATAGATTACACCATTTTGCGAACTATTGTGATACTCACAAGTCACATGATTATAGCAACTGACCACATAATTATGGTCAGTTTCATCACATGTTAATTAAATGTTGCAACAGACCCAAAAACACTTTTCTTATCATTGGGCAACTGAACACATACGGTTAGTTTCATCACATATTAATTAAATGTTGCAGCAGATCAAGAATCACTTTTCTCATTACATTATTTCCTTAGGACAGGGTTCGAGGTTTGAGTACGGTTTCACTGCCAAATGTGTGAAAAAAATATTTAGGTGTGAAGAATACTTCTAAAAATGAGCATATATATTATTTCTAAGGTAAAAATGTCTGAATTTTCAATTTTTCTAACTTAGAATACTGTATCTTAAGTCGTTTTTGGGTTAAACATGGATTTATGGCCATTTTTTACTGAAAATGACCAGTTTTAGGTGAAAAAAAAATTCACCATTAATTTTTAATCCCTCATATTTTCTACTATATAGATAAATGTTGTCTTTCTCTGTTATTTTGTATTACCTGGTGGTTTATTTGTTCAAATAAAACTGTTTTTAATTGATTTCATTGCTTACTTTGTATACCATACCCGGATAAAGTTGAACTTGAAAGTGAAAAACGAAGCCCAAAAGGTCATTTTCGAGAGATTTGTATCTTAGTTTCGCCATAAAATTTGATCTAAAGGGGCTAGAGACCTCATTAACCCCTCATTTTAATGATATTTCAATTTGCCACACACTGATAATAATTTTAACTTCCTTCAAAAAAGAAAAATTGAAGAAAATTGCAAAAATGTTACCCCTACCCCTAAGCGTGAAAAAAATATGGCAAATTGTAAAAAAATTATTTGGAAAAACTTATGGAGGTACAGCTCTGAAAAGTTGATCGATTGTGCACTCTACCAATCCCCACAATCGATTAGATTTGTGGAATGATGCCATGTATACTTTTTTCAAAATAATTTTTTTTACGACTCAGATTTTGCCCCATTTTGAGGTTCACGCCATTTTTCTGATGTATCAACCCCTTAAACCCAAAGGTCACACCCATAAAAGTTATTCCAGGAAGAACAGTCAATGCCTTTCATGTTGTGCCCTCAAATATGTAATTATAAAGGGATGATCTGATGATAATATGACCACCGATGATGAAGAATCTTTCACACCGGGAGATGTAGTATGGGCAAAGAATGGTTGCTTCTGGTATCCAGCTAAAGTCATTTCCCCAACTGATGTACCTGAACATCTGAGAAGTTCTATCCTGAGAAAACTGAAACAAGTATTAGTCAAGTGGTATGGTGAAGAGAACTTTAGTTCTGTACCAGCTCAGCACATCAACCACTTATCAGAAAATAAAGTTGATGCAGCCCGTGCCGCTAGATCACACAATATTCAGTTGCGCTATCAACAAGCCATTTCTGATGTCAGGGGTGAATAAAGTGCTATGCTTCAGTATAAACATTTTAAGATTGTGTAAAGGTAATCAGTTATACATTAACACTTTAAGAACATAATTTCTTTATGAGTTTAGACATCAATATATTTATTGTCTTGACACCAAACCTGACCGCTATATGTTTACTAAATATATAGGAATACAGGGGCCTCAGTACCAACATCATTTCATTTTCATACATGAGAACAGTGTTTAAGCAGTCTTTATAGTTTGTTTAACATATTTATAGATTCAAAACAACTTTAACTGAAGTAATAATGCTCTGTAACTTTTAAAAAATACAGTTGTGTTCCAAGTAGACTCCCAGGATTGGTTAACATTTTCATATCATTCTTCGTAAAAACAACATGCGCTTAGAATTTGTTACATATCTTTAAAATGGTGATAGCCTGTGTATTAAAAACTTCAGAAATGGACTCAGCACAAAATTCTAGTCCAGAAAACATGTATAATGTTATGATAACATGAACTTCATTTTTCCCCCATTTTGGCAGTAAAACCGTACTCAAACCTCGAACCCTGTCTTAGAGATAGAACAGGAGGCAACTGATGCTATCATGATGTTATAACAATGATTCAAGAACCTTACAAACAGTGATAAACAACATCAGAGAGTATTATTTTCAGTATTATTTTCAGTGTGTGATAGGACTTTAATCCCTGGGAACCTGGTTGGGTTGGTATTGCTCTGGATCAATTCCTTGTAACTCATAAATTATGTACTTTTACTCCAAGGTGAATCAACCTTTTTTTTTTTTTTTTTTAATGAAGCGGGTTCAAGCAACCTTTATTCTTTGCAACATGTTGAGGGAAAATTCTGCAAAATGATAACAAAACTTTCATAATGACATTGATGTAGGTGCAGAGACATACATGCCAACAGATAGACACAACCCTGCACAAAACACACCTATAATGTGCACACCCCTACACACAAACACACCCCCACCTGTAAACAACCCAATATGCAGACAGGAATACACACTTAATACACACCAGCTCCATGTTCATTGGCCCTATCACTGGGCATGCTGAGTGCAAACAAGCCATACATCCCCAACTGCATACTTTATTTACAACAGGTTTACACTTTTTGAGATAAACTGTCTAGCTAGCATTGATTACTGTGGTTATTATGTATCCACTGATACATTGTTGTTGATGTGTATTTCCTGATGTGACTGTGTTTACAAAAGCACAAGCAAATACAATCATACAATCAAAACATCCAGAAAAGATTGTCACCTGACCCTGAAACATACCACCTATAATGCAGGTGGGTATTCCCAAATGAATCGCTCTCTATAAAATTACACCAGAAATACTTTCCTGAATCTTCATTTTCTTTACTTTGACGCTATTTGTAAATAAAAATCATTACTAATTAATCACAACTAGTTGCAACCAAGCAAGCGTTGTATGTAAGCCATGTCACCAATGTGTCATGATTATAAGGGATGAAATAAACACCGGTGCCACATGAATGGTCACCAGCCTTTTTATTCTGTGAATCAACATATTGCGTGTATAGAAATACTGCTTCATTGGTTTGAGGCTCCAACTTGCAGATGAAAAGGAGCTTGAAATTAGAGCAAGCCTACGGTGATAAGAGTGATAAGAACCACCAGATTGGAGTTTGATTTGATAAACATGGGAGGTATGAGTTGTAATAAAGAGCTCTTGTCATCAGCATAGGTAGCACTTCTGTATTTGAATTGAAATTGATATGGAAATGTCCTTGACCAAGTGGGCATTTTCTTCCCTATTCCTTTTCTTCATGATGAACATTCTTAGCAATTGGACTTGACGTTCCTCCTATCAATGTATAACCAAATAAAAAGTTCATATTAATTGCTATCGTAAGCAAGCGGGTATTTTCCTAGCTTGACAATAATTGCCATTGACAATGGAATGTAGTGTGAGAAACATGGCATGATTGTAATATAGTAGCTGGACAAAATTGCTCAATTCAGTAGATAGAAGTGTGTGTATGGCTTGATATAGTTGCTATCTTAAGAAGATAGCACTGTGTGTAGCTTGATATGATTGCTATCATTAGTAGATAGCAGTATGTATAGTTAGACATAATTGCTATCTTTAGTAGATAGCAGTATATTTGGTTTGACATAGTACTTGACATAATTGCTATCTTCACTAAGGTAGTATTGTGTGTGACTTGACATAATTGCTATCTTTAGTAGATAGCAATATATTTGGTTTGACATAGTGCTTAACCTAATTGCTATCTTCAGTAGATAGTATTGTGTATAGCTTGACATAATTGCTATCTTCAGTAGATAGCATTGTGCATGTCTTGACATAATTGCTATCTTCAGTAGATAGCAGTGTATGTGGCTTGACATCAATGCTTAAAAGTGTCATGTACAGCTTAACATAATTGCTATCTTCAACGGATAGTAGTGTATTTGGCTTTATATATTTGTTGCTATCTTCAGTACATAGCTGTCTAGGTACATCAATACAACATAGAACATGAGCCAGCAATAGAAAGAATACACAGAGAACTCATAATTAAACATGATTTATGTCTTGGCAATCATTCAAATACTATATCTGAAGTTTAATCTTCTGATAAGTTTCTAAATGCCATATGGGAAATAAGGGAATTATATTACGCTAAATTATTATCATTATTCATATCATTTATGCCAAGAAAAAGCGCAAAATGCACATTTTCTACATAAATTCATGCCTCCGCATATTTCAAAAATAAATTCATGCATTCTATGTTTTTATTGATTCAATTGTCCTTGAAAAATTAGTAAGCTTCCTGACAGCAGTAGCCCTCCAGTCTCTGATAGATTCAAGCATCTCTTCCCTGTGGAAAAGATGTGGATAAACTATACACAACTCTAGATACGAAAAATTTGACACCGGGAAAAAAATTGTATTGACAGATTATTCCTGCTAACTACATATACAATGATAAATCAATTCCTATCTTGAATTACAAATTTCTTTCTTCAATTACAAGAAATTCTGTGAGTTTCATGAAGTCAACAACCTTTTTTCTCATGCATTTCTGGGAAACATTCCAAGATTCAGGATATTCTGTTAAATTTATACCATATATGCAAGTTATATCCCCATAGAATTGCATTCTTATTATGTAGATGTCACTTGTAATAAGTCAGTAGAGAATTGGCATATCAGATAAGATAAAACACCTTTCACATCAGATTTTGACATGGGTGAATTCAAATTCATGTGAAGTTTCAATGGTATTCAATAATAGGATAAGTCACATATATAGAAGGCATGGATGTAGGGCATGCAAAATATTTTACAGAAAATGTTTCAATTTTGGATTATATTACTGGTATAAATTGTTTTAATAATATTCAGAAAACATTTTTGAAAACTTGATGCAAGATATTCTAACATAAGATAATTTAAGGTGCAAACAAATATTTTGCCCAAAATATTGCTACAAGGTTATTTTGACATTTTTAAAATGATGTTGCAGTGGTTTTTTCCATATTATTTTTTTTAAATGTTTTCATGACTTTATATAACCCAACATTTAAATGATATGTTATAATATCATAATTATATTAATTATATGACAATGTGCATGTGAAAAGCAAGAAAGGAACTTTGTTACAGTTTGTTGAATTCTATTTCTGTTTGAAATTAGTGATAGTGTAAATTAGAAAAAAGTGATCCATCTATACCTATTTTTCCAAAATTCTAGGAAATTCAGCTGTGTTTTAAAATGATTGAATTGAATAAATAAACCAATTTGTGTACACTGTGCATAACTCCTAGACCCTGTTTTGTTTGAATAAACACAATCACAATTGTCTGATATAAATTAATCAAATTTTTGAATTGTAACAAATTCACTTTTAGAAGAAGGAAAAACAGTGTAGACTGAATTTTCCTCCCATACTATTCTCTACATAAGATTTAATAATAAATAACATAATTTTGAAGTTGTATTTGAATCTTGTTATTTTCATTTAAACAACATAAAATGCTTATCATAATTTATTAGTTATTTTATTTGTGCCACATTGGAATGTTATGTGGAATAGATGTAATGAAGAAAGCTTATACACCAGACATACCACTTACAGACACCCCAAAACTTTTAGCAATTCAAAGCATATTCAATACTAAATTAATCCTTGATTATTGATGGCAAATCAGAAGAGGATGTAGTAAAAACACGTCAAAACTTCAGTACAGTTACAGCTTTAACATCTTGATGTATAAACCAAAC